>NW_007246388.1:135299-145018 GCF_000164805.1 Carlito syrichta | reverse complement strand
TTTTTTTTGATTTATTGTAGAGATGAGTCTCGCTGCCCAGGCGGGTCTCGAACCCGCGGGCTCAGGCAATCCACTCACCCCAGCCTCCCAAAGGCGCGGGATTACAAGCTGAGCCACCGAGCCCGGCGCAGATCAAATTTAATGCTTAATGTTTATTGGGAGTTACCAGTGTTGAGAATACAACTGTGATGGCAGGTGAGATGTCTGTTTCACATGTTTGTACTCTAGGATGGGAGAGACCATCAATAAACACATATGGATAATTTCCCATAGTAACCAGTACAATGAATACTAGAAAACTGGCAGTACAAGAGTGATTGCGGTTTGGGGTGGCAAGTTTGTGTTTTTTTATATTGCATCATCATGGTAGGCTTTTTGGGGAGGGGATAGTTGAGCTGAGACCTCAATGATAGGTATGGCTGGATCGGAGGCAGAGGGTTCTAGGCAGTGCACAAGCAGAGAGGCAGGAATGAGTTTCAAATATTTTAAAGGTGGATAAAAAGCTGAGCATAATGAGAAAGGAGACATCTGAGTCAAAGTTAAAGGTGAAGGCAGAGACGAGATCCTAAGGGGTCTTAAAAGTCACCCGGAGAAGTTGGATTTCAAGTGAAATAGGAATTGATAGAGGGCTGAGAGCAGGGGCATGACACGGTCTGCTTACATTTTGAGAACAACATCCTGGTTGTTGTGAGGACTGAATATATTTTGGAATGGGAGCTGATAGAATGATAGGTAGGATTTATGGGATCAGGGAAAGAGATAATTCAAGGAAGTCATCTAGGTTTTTGCTTGAACAACTAGATAGATGGTGAGACCATTTACCAAGATGGGAAAGAAATGAGAGAGGAATAGGATGGGGGCAGATGCAGAAGTGGATGGACAGTTCCGACATGGTCATTTCTGAGAAGCATATTAGACATTTACACAGAGATGTCAAATGGGCAAATGTGATATGAGTGTCTTGAGTTAGGGAAGAAAAGGTTACTTTGAGATGTAAATTTGGGTGTGACTCCTAAAACCATGGGATTCCATGGAATACCTAGGAATAAAGTGTTGCCTAAGAAGAAAAGAAGGTGATGATGAGGTCCTGGGAAGATCTTAGTTTTCAGAGGTAAAGCAGAAGGGGAGGAGTAGGTAACGGAGGCTGACAAGGAGCGTCCAGTGAATTTGAAAGACAAAAAGAAAGTTTTTAGGTAACTTTCAAAAGTTATAAGAAGGAGGATTTTTAAGATAAGGGAGTCATTTGTGTCAAATAATGCAGAGAGGTTAAGTAGGATTAATTTTTTTTTTTTTAAATGAGCATTGGATTTTCTGGATATGTCAACAAAAAGCTTGTTGATTGATCATTTTGACAAGAATGGTGAACAGTAAGTGGCGTGGTGAGAATTAAAGACCATTTAGAAATTATGAAATAAAGAATGGCAAGTGTGGAAGTAGCAATAGTGACTACAGGTAACTTTTCCAAGAATTGTGACAGTGAATTCGAGCACTGACCAGATTAGATTTTGGCGTCAAGGGAAGTTTATTTCTTTGAGGGCACATAATGCCCACCAAGACTTCTAGGCCCGAATCCCTGAAATCCATGCATATATTAAGTTAAATGGCAAAGGAAAATTAAGGTTGAAGATGGTTGCTAATCAGCTCACCTTAAAATGAGATTCTTTAGGATTCTTCGGGTGGTCCCAAGTATCCTTAAATGTAGAAAATGGAGGCAAATGAGAGCATCATCAGGAGCTGTGACAATGGAAGAAAGGCACAGAGGGGTGTGCGACTACTGGTTTTGAAGATTAGGGAAGAGGACCAGCAGCCAAAGAATGCAGGAGTCTCTAGAGGCTGGAAAGGGCAGGGAATGACCTCTCCCCAAGAGCCTCCAGAAGGGAATACAGCCCTGCCACCTTCTTGATTTTAGCCCAGTGAGAACCACGTAGGACTTTTATCCCACAGACCTGCAAGATGATAATGTCGTGTTGTTTAAAGATGCCAAAC
This sequence comes from Carlito syrichta, assembly GCF_000164805.1. Classification (NCBI taxonomy): domain Eukaryota; kingdom Metazoa; phylum Chordata; class Mammalia; order Primates; family Tarsiidae; genus Carlito; species Carlito syrichta. The sequence continues at coordinate 143,032 of NW_007246388.1, read as the reverse complement.
CCGTGAAAAATTGTTACAACAGTAAACAGAAAACGGATGCAGAGGGAATTACTGGAGCTCACGTGTATGCTGAAGGGAATGTTTCAAAAGAGAAGAAATTGATGATGCATGAGAGGAGGAAATACTCGTAGGAGCTAAGGGGAGAGAAAGACACAGACCGCAAGACTGCTTTTGAGAGGAGCAGAGAACTTTATCTAAAAGTGTTGTAAGAGGGCAGAGAATAGGCCCAGGTGCGGGAGGTTGTGTAGAGTGCTCTTGGAAAGATGAGGAGCTCTACTCTGAGTAGTCCCACTTCAGTCAGTAACATGTGAAGACAATCTCATCAGCTGAAAGTGAGTTGGATTAAGGAGTACTGGAGATTTAAAAGACTGATGTAAACTAGTTATTTTGGAGCACAGGAGAGCAAGCTAACTAGGATTGTAGGATCGTCAGACCATATGGACTGTCCAGTTGAGATTACAGTCATGCATTTAAAGCAAGGTTAGGAAGCTCTCCATACTGTTTTTAACTGACCTTATTTAACTGAGCAAGTGAACACAGAAGATAATGATAAACTTTAGAATTGAAGTTGAGTAAGGAAATTAGAACATGAAAAGGAGTGACAGACAGTGAAAAATTGGTAGGATGAATACAACAAAAGACTAGTTGGAGTGGGAGTACTAAAGGAAGCGTGCTGAAGAAGTAGGAGGCAGAGTCTGGAAAATGGGATGTTCGAAACTGAGATTCTGGATATGTGTTTACTGATGCTGACAAAGTCTGGGGATGCCTGACTGAAGAGGGGGAAAGAAAACATGTTACTGGGAGTGAGGAGGTCAAGTATCTGAGATGCCAGATTGGACAAATTATCTTGGATGTTATCACTAAGAACTGGACATAAATAAGAGTGGAGAGGAAAACAGTCGGTCAGTAGTTAAAGTTCTCAGTAAGAATGACTTGGCAGTGGGTTGATGACAGGAGCAAGGGGTTGCTTCTTGTAGGGGGTTGTATAATCTGATGGCATTGAAGTCAGTCTGTAGGAAATTCTTCCAATAATCAGACAAGTAAGATAAGCTGAGAATTCTGCTTTCATCAACTAGTCAAAACAGATGTTCTTTTCTATGAGGAATATATTAAAGAATACTGGGGACAAAGTTAGGAATGGCCAATACATTATTTTTTTTTATGGGAATAGTATGAAATAAAACTTATCAGAGTTCTTGTGTTTGTGATGCATAAATCTATATATTAGTACTACAAATAGTGGATACATCTGCATGTAGAAACATTTTATGCATCAATAAACAATAATAAAATCAATAATAAAAAGCATATAAAGCGGGATTATAGAACTACTTGGAAGGTGAGTGAATTATGCAATAATTTATGTTGTTTTTCTGGATTTTTGGATATTTATGGCGTTTGTTCATTTGTTAAAACTTATAATTTAAAAATTACTTGCTCATTCTAAATTTTTGTTTTTTACCTTTTTTTTCTTAAGAAAAAAAATGTTAGGCATGGTGGCTCACGCCTGTAATACCAGGACTTTGGGAGGCTGAGGCAGGAGGATTGCTTGATCTCAGGAGTTGGAGACCAGCCTGGGCAACATAACAAGCTCCTGTCTCTATTTTAAAAGTTATCTGGGCACAGTGGCTCATGCCTGTAATCCCAGCACTTTGGGAGGCTGAGGTGAGAGGATTGCTTGATCCCAGGAGTTTGAGACCAGCTTAGGCAACATATTGAGAGCTTGCCTCCACAAAAAAAAAAAAAAAAAAAATTAGCTAGGTATGGTGGTGTGTGCCTCTTGAGTAGTTCCAGCTACTCAAGAGGCTGAGGAAGAAGGATCACCTGAGCTCAGGAGGTCAAGGTTGTGGTGATCCACTTCAGCTTGGGCAACAGAGTGAAACCTAGGCTAAAAAACTAAAATAAAATAACTTGATAATATAAAATATGATCATTTAAAATTTAAAATAATTTATTATTTAAAATATTTGTTTAAAAAAAGAAAGTCCACCCAAGTGTATAAGCTTCAGGTACCATAAAACCTAGGGCTTCTCTGGATAGGCCAAAAATCTGGACTAAGATTACCTGCAGGCAGCTTAAAAAAGAGAAATACAATAGCTATATAGAATATAGTTTTACTATGGTTGTTTTTTTTTTAAGTTACAAAAGAGAAATACATCTATTCTCTTTTTTTTGAGTTGGAGTCTCACTCTGTCACCTAGACTGGAGTGCAGTGGCCGCTCCTGGCTACCGCAGCCTCGACATGCTGGGCTCCAGCGATCCTTCCACCTCAGCCTTCCGAGTAGCCGGAATTACAGGCGTGTGCTACCACGCCCGGCTGATTTTTTGATTTATTGTAGAGATGAGGTCTCACTGCCCAGGCGGGTCTCGAACCCGCGGGCTCAGGTAACCACTCACCTCAGTCTCCCAAAGGTGTGGGATTACAGGCTGAGCCACCGAGCCCGGCTACATCTATTCTTAATATGAATGTCAGAACATTTTTCTAGGTTTTTTATAATAGGAACATTATATAATATAATGGACCACATTTTCAAAAGCAACCTACAGAATATAAAACACATTTTCAGAGCTCTTTCTTATAGTGTCAATCAATATGTGTTTATGCTGTAACTCAGTGAAAAGGGAGATAACACGCAGAGGTCTCTGCGGATCTGGACTTGCAGAGTAGATTTCAAAATACCTGGAAATCCGCAAAATGGATGGATTGAACTTCCTATTAAACATAACGCGTTGAACACACATGTTTATCTTTACTCCCTCAAGTAACTTCATTAAAACAAAAGTAAAATGATAAACCTGTAACAATAAAGAAGATGAAAGGCAAGAACACAATTTTGGAAGACGAAAGATAGAAATCAGACTTTAGCAGAGCTGAGAAAGGTAAATTCTAGGGACCCTCAGGAGAGAAAGCCAATAATAAGTAATCTTTCTGTGCCGCAGACCCCTAAAAAAAGGCTTGGAAGTTAGGGGCAGTAGGATACACCTTTGAAGGAGAACAAAGGATGGGGTAAAAAACAAAAGGATGCATTGAAAATCTGGATAAGGAGTAGTTAGACCTCAGCAGGGTCAGCGGCAAGGAGGTGGTCTTGTCCAATGGAAGCAGGAGGCTCAAGTTCATATTCTATAGATGTTGAATCACAAATGCACCGCACTTGGGTATGCCAGGCATATTGTGTAGAGACTGAGGGAAAATCTGCATATTGAGTAACAAGACTCCTCCAGTCCCTTTTCCTTACTTGGCACATGAAAATGCTGGCAACCAGCAACACAGGCAGAAACAGTTTTTCTCAGAGAAGATGATCAGGCCAAAAGAGAAGCTCCACAGGTGCTGCATTTGACCCACATTCTCTGCAAAACGCCCAGGGCCAACAGCAGCCCCTCCAAACGAGGTCCATCTGTTAATGAGCTCTGCCTTTTCACACAAGAGCTTCCCATCAGCTTTTGAGCACTTCAGTCTTACATCTGAATAAACAGCAGGTTGATGAGAAATGCTCTAACATGAAAGATGAGGACTAAAACAAATCAACCAAAAAGAAAAACATAGGTAAGAGACACAATGCGGGATCAGCAGAAGAGTGCCACTCTTTAGGGAGAGAAAAAATGCTGAATATATGATATAAGAACGAGATACTGGAAAAAAAATATTTGGAGAACAAGAAAGAGAGCTTAGAAAAAAAGAGTGGCAGAAACAGAAAATTCATTAGAAGGGTTGGCACAAAAAGTAGAGAAAATTTCACTGAAAGTAGAATAGCATGCCAAAGAAATGGAAAACCTAGGAGAAAACAGTAAACATGTATTAGGGAACTCCTGGAAGTCCAGCATCTACTTAGCAGGAATTCCAGAATGAGAACAGAGAAAATGGAGAAAAAAGGCTTATCAAAGAAATGGGCCAGAGAAATTTTTCAACGAGGGGGCGGATAGCAGATTACAAGGGTCTACTGAGTGCCTAACATCAGAGCATATCATAATGATATTTCAGAAGGTCTGGGTAAGAAGATCCAAAAACTCTGGAAAGAAAATTCCAAGGAATTAGAATGTCATTGGTCTTCTCAACAGCAACTCTGAAAGCTGAAGACAGTACAGCAATGACTTCAAAATTATAAGGGAAAATGATTTCCAACTTAGAGTTCTACGTCCACCAAACTATTAATCAACTGTGAAGATAAATTAAAAACATTTCCAACATACAAGAATGAGTTATATTATCTCCAGAAAATACTGAGGATATACTCCACAAAAATGAGGGGGAGACACAAGAAAGAGGAATATATGGGATTCTGGAAACAAGGAGTCTGCACAGGAGATGATTCCCAAGACATTATTCCCAAAGTATAATCCCAGGAGTGCCACAAAGCAATAGGCCTTCAAATCAATCCAGATTAAAGCAGGGGATGAGGGGGAGAGGGTCCAGATGAGATGTGTCTGCCACAAAAAAGAAAAAGAAAGATAAGTAGAACTAATGGCTTACCTAATGTATTTCACTGCAATAAGAGGAGGAAATTTGGGGTTTAAATTTGTAACTAGTATATAAACAAATAAACCAATGATTTAAAAAGACAAGTTTTAACTACAGGAAAAAAGAAATAGCTGTGCAACAAGAAAAAAGTCATAACAAAACAAAGAAAATGAAATAATAGTACACCACATGGCCTAGCTGTGAATAATATTTGCATAATCATAATCCTATAAACATTGAAAGAAAAATCATGACATAAATCTAGTGGGAGTTTAGGGATATGAAAAGTATATGTGTAATTAGTGTTAAGAGAGCTAAATCCCCTTCCTCTACAATGGGATGTCTAAAAATGAAAAAAACAAGAAATGGAAGAGTAAATATAAACATTAAAATAAATGTGAAAATTTATATTAGCAGAAACAGTTAAAAGAGTTCAACATGATGGATAGGGTTTTGGGAGTGGGGAAGATGGGGAGGGGATGGCTGTTTTTTATCATAATCCTTACAGAACTAAAGTATTTAACATTTTTTTTGAGTCAGTGTTTCAATCTGTCGTCCAGGCTGGAGTGCAGTGGCACGCTTACACTACTGCAGCCTCGACCAGGACTCAAGCAATCCTTCTGCCTCAGTCTTCTGAGTAGCTGTAACTACAGGTGTCTACCATCACGCCCTGCCAAGTTGCCCAGGCTGGTATCGAACCCCTGGGCTTGGGCGATCCTCTTGCCTCTGCCTCCCAGAGTGCTTGAGATTACAGGCATGAGCCACTGTGTCTAGCTTAGTATTTAACTTTTTATACTCTGCATATGTATTTTTATTTCAGAGGATGAATTGCATATGCTCCAGAAATATTTGCACTGAAGTTGAAATAGCTACTTCCTAGTGTACTATTAATTATTTCAACACCTCCAAACAGGTTATTTCACGTCAAAGATATCCATTCATATTAATACACCGCCTGGAAAACATTAAGTAAGACAATGTTTAGAATAAGTTTCACACTGACACATTAAAAGTAATCTTTGTTTTGTTAGTATCATCATATTTCTTTTTATTGTTAAGGGCAAGTGGGTCACTAAAAATTGTTTATTTTAGTCTAACTCAGAGGTGCTCAACTGGAGAAGAATTTGTCTCCGAGGGAACATTTGACAATGCCACAATGGGAGTGGAGAGGTGTTCCTGGTACCTATAGGAAGAAGCCAAGGATGCTGCTAAACAACCTACAAAGGGCAGGTCAACAAAGAATTATCTAGCTCCAAATGTCAATAGTGCTGAAGTTGAGAAACCAAGCTTCAAGTCCTTGAGGATTATTTCATCAGAACACCATACATAAAGACTGATAATATGCAAACATCAAGCAATTTAAGACTGAGTCAGCTAAATATCTTGCTGTAATGTTGGAAGCAGTCTGTCTGTGAAATATATCTTTGGGAATATTGAGAATGGTAGAGAGAAAAAGTATAATAAGCAATAACACTAATAAAACACAGAGCTTTGTACCTCAATAATCTCTTTCATCCATAGTTCCCAGGGCTCTTTACAGACTAATAATAACTACTCTGCTACTCACATACTACCTTTTATCTCAGGACAGCAGGCACTCTCACAACACTCTCACAATGTAGGAAGTATTATTATTCCCATTTCACATGTAAGTAAACAGAGGTACAAACGTTAAGCAACCTGGCCAAAGCCACACAAATCAATAGTAGCCAAAATTCCTGACTCAGAGTTTATTAATAATGAGAGAACTGGTCTAAGAGATGCAGTGATAAACTTATGTGGCATAAGTGTTATCCTAACTTATTTAAAGTTTATCATTTTCAGGTTAATATTATAATTCAGTATTTCATCTTTTTTATTTCTTCTCCCTCTACACACTTCTTAGAGATCCAGGACCCTAAGTGCTTGATATCCTATTGCTAGAGGGAACTATACTGACAGTGCCTTTCTTGAACCAAGGATACTTTACATGCAGTGTCAATTGTTTACACAGCTTAAAAATATATGCTGTTACTGATGATTTTAAAGAAAGCTGAGTGTAGGAGAATTTAAATAACATGCCCAAGATCTCTCACTATTTAACATGTTTATATCCAGGTTGATTACATCCTCTTTCCACTGTATCCTGCATCTCTTCCAAGTGCAAATTACAAAGTGTATCAGTGTAAAAAATTTTAAACCCTGCCTTCCCTCATCCTCCTTAAAACGCAGAAAACACAATAAAGAATCTACAATTGAACCATTTCAGGCGATGCACTTGGGTTGGTACCATCCAGCTACCCAGGACTAGCAACTATGTGACTTTCCCTCTGAGAAATACAGAGCAGATGAATCACTCTCTCCTGTTCCCACTCCTGTGGCGGGCACACAGTGACTGCCCACCCACCATGTTCTACCTGGACAAAACAGGATTATTAAATAAGACTTATGTTAGGTAAGAGTATGACTCAGACTTATGTTAGGTAAGAGTATGGCTACTATTGATTTGTACCTTTTACAAAATGGAGACCTGGCATTTGTAGCCTACAACGATGTGTCCTGACATTACTTGCATACAGAAAGGTCACTTCCCCTAGCCCTGGTCCAGAAATCTCAGATGAAATGCAGCCTACAACGATGTGTCCTGACACTACTTGGATACAGAAAGGTCAGTTCCCCGCCCCTGATCCAGAAATCTTAGATGAATTGTATCTGAGGATAAGATTCAGTGACTCTATGGCATACTAAGCAAGAAAAAATAGAGATAAAGATAGAAAAAATAGAGATAGTCTCTGCCCCAACTCCTGTCAATACAGCTTCAGTACTTTGGAAGGGAACTTTGCTGCGACATTCACCATCTGCAAGGAGGTCAGACTGGGATCGCCAAGACTGTACACCAAATTGTCCCAATGAGTTTTCCCCTCTGCAAGCCTAAGAGTAAACTCTTGATACTTCACAGGCAATTTCAGCCCTTCCTTTTGGCCAACCCGTTTCGCCAGGCCACCGAAGAGTTGGTGCTGGGTTCCCTTCGGTTCTTTCTATTCTCCTACTAGCCACCCCACACATCCGAAAAGGGGCAGCGACGAATACAAGCGACACGTGGGCGCTGTCCCGTCCTGGCTGGTCAGGCCCTGATCACCACGCGTTATCGCACTTTCCCCTTCGGCCAGCGGCATTCGAGACTTTTCCTGGCCTAATACAGCCTTGTACTTAAAAGGAAGAGCGGTGGGAGAGGAGAGGGGCGGAGAAGCAGAGCGGGGAGCAGGGCGGGGCGCGCTCCCGCCCGGGAGTCGGAGGC
>NW_007246388.1:9921-135027 GCF_000164805.1 Carlito syrichta | reverse complement strand
CGCCGCCTCCGGGGCCCCGCCGCTCCGGGGTGACGAGGAGGAGCGGGACGGCGCCCTGGAGAAGGGCAAGAGCTCGGGACCCAGTGCTCGGAAAGGCAAGGGGCAGATCGAGAAGAGGAAGCTGCGGGAGAAGCGGCGCTCCACCGGCGTGGTGAACATCCCCGCCGCAGAGGTGAGCCGCCCGGCCCGGGCGGGGGCCGCCGCCCGGCGTCCTCCCCCGGGGGCCTCCCTGGGTCTCCCGCGCCCGGAGCTTTCCGGCTCCAGCGCGTGCGGCTTCGCCTTTTCCCGAGTTCGACAGGCGGAGGGTGATGGAGTTTCACTCTGGACAGACGCTTCCTGGGAAGTTTCCCCAACCCCAAGTAGAACCCGGTGCCTTTCAGGTTTCCTGGCTGAGGTCTCTGACCCAGGGTCCTTTACGGTGGGAGAGAGACGACCTGTGGCTCCAGGACTCGCCTACCTAGCTTGCCTGATTGTGTGTGATCGCTTGGAGGAGTCGATTAACGGTGGTGACGACATACTCCGGTTTCCCACGTGTCCGTCTGGAGTTATCAGATTGCTTATCTCTTTCTCTCTTAGCAGTGTTTAATAACACCTGCAAAGAAAATGTGGCCTTAGCAATGTTCAAGACACCTTTATCTTGCAGTGGACTTAAGATGAGTATATCCAAGTAAAATGTGCCCGATTGTATATAGAAACCAAAGTTTAGAAATTGTGCTCCCCAATACACACACGGTTTGAGCGATATTTAAGGACAGTAGGGATGCTGTCACCACCCACAATTCTATTTGCTAAGGCGATCTAGAGATTCTTGTATTTAAGTGCTATATCTGGAAAACATTTGTGGTAGGGTTTGCTTTTTTTTTTTTTGTATGTTTGAGCATTCTCAAAATATCGCTGCAGGCAGCAGCATCTTTCCATTAGAATGGTAGAGAATTTTTACTTAGTGTATTGTCGTGCCTCCCACTACCAAAACCAAAACAATCCCAAACACGTTTTGGTTACCTTAATAGTAGCTCACCGATTTGGGGAATTGGTTCAACTTATCTTTTTTCATCCAAAGTAGTTCCATCTTTTCCTCATTGGCTCTTAGGTTTCACTTTTTTTTTTTCTCCTGGCATTCTAATTTACTTAACTTTGCCACCCACTTAATAATTATTAAGAATTTATAACTTTGTAACTTTAATTGTAGCTTAAGTAAAAGCATTTACCATAAGTTAGGACATATATTAAATATACTCAAATTTTTAGTGTTAACTTACATACCTAGAAAATCAGAATGTGACTTTGAAGGGTGTATTTTTGTGAGTGGTTTAGAGAAGTTTTTATCAGCCAGCAAAACTGTCCTCTGCGGTTTGCTACTTGCACAAAAGATCTGCTATTCATTAAATTGCTTTAAAAGGAATTCATAAGAGTGGTAACCAAATTTCCAGGTTTTTTTTTTTTAAGTTAAAAATATGAAGATTAGGGAGAAATTGAAGACAAGACTTTGGGAAAGCGCCATTCCTCAACTTTATTTTTAAAAATAGATGACGATCCAAATAAAAGAATATGTCATTTTCAGTGTTTTCCTCATTGTTCATCTGACAAGGGTCTTATTTTGAGAAATATGTTGATAGAAGTTAAACTTTACTTTTTTTCTGGCTGCTTATGCTAAAATTATTTTTCAAGTACTTAAAAAACAAAACAAAACGAGAGTACTTAATACTTACTCAGGGAAATAGGTAGGGTGTATCCTATGAGATCCTAAGAAACATCCTTTGTTACTACTCCTGCTTTGAGTAAGGGAGCATAGTGCTGAGAATGTAGATGACTCCCCACTACAATTGAGCCTAATACTCTGGAATGTTTTTCGTTTGGGTGTTGGCAACTCCTAAATTTAATCTTTCTTAAAAACAAACAACTCAGGGTACCATTTTTTTTTCCCCTGTGGAATTTGAACCTTTTTATTGAATAGGGAATTGAGAACTGCTTTCTTTTAGTGGTAACTATGGTTCTATCTGTTTCAAGCAGTAGGACCCAACAAAACATTGTAATGTTTTACCACAGTATCTAATTAACAGGCATGCTTCTTGAGTGACTCCTCCCTGTATTTTTATTTTTTATAAAACAACTTGTCTTTCAGATCATTTTAATAGTGTGAAATATATGATGCAAAACTTTAAAGGTGAGCCATTTTCAAGTCTATAGATTGTTGCTTTTTTTAGGATTGTGTGCCATGTCTCCTAGTAGTTTCTACAATGAGAATGCCAGTTGCTGTGGAGTTTCCTGCATAATAAAATTTAGCACTCCTGTTTTAAAAAGTCATATTATGTTTTTGCAAGCTTTTCAGGTCTGAAAGTATTTAAAAGGATGCAAATCACCAATCTATCAGTATTCAAAAGTAGACTTGTTTTCTCTGATGTTGAGTAAGACTCTCTTGTTTTAAGATAGTATTTCCAACCAGGTTCATATTAACAAATTAACGTGTAGTGTGTGTGTGTAGAGAGCCTATTTTAGTGGTTGATAAATGTTAAGTTCTTCAGGAAGTACTTATTAAACACCTGTATAACATATTTATTGTGACTTTCATTAACTCATTTTCCTAGTATTATTGTTATAATGGTACCTGACAGCATGTAAAGATATCAAAATCAATTCGAAGATAGTTTTAGCAAGGAAGCAGGTAAAAAATGGAAACTAGCTGATTAAGCTGATAGGAAACTACGTGTGGATGACTGTAAAGTCCACATATTTAGATGCTCTTAAATGGGTGAACTTTAGTTCTCATTTGCCAAGAAATTTTTTTAAAACACTTTTTTCTGAGTTTTTACATTTCTGGTTTTTTTGTTGTTGTTAATAGTTAGCCTGTATTGGGTAATTTGGATGTGACATACTTTCTGCGAATAATTTTTGCATGTATTGGATCAGTCAAATGTTTATTACATAGCTGTGTTCAAGGCGTTATCCTAAGTACTGGAGAGAACAAGAAGAATAAGGCAACATATATTCTCAAGGAGCGAGGCTGTAATCTAGGAAGAAGAAGGCATAATTACATGAAAGAACTTAAGTACTGAGTTAACAGTTTAAAAGCCATCTTAATGCAGCATGTAACTTAAGTATTAGAAATAGTGTGTGCTTAAAGGGAAGAGATGATTGGGCTGGGAGAAGCTATTGATGATAGAATCTTGACCTGAGTTGTATATTTTTCTATGCCTACATATAAGCAGGCATAATTACATGAAAGAACTTAAGTACTGAGTTAACAGTTTAAAAGCCATCTTAATGCAACATGTAACTTAAGTATTAGAAATAGTGTATGCTTAAAGGGAAGAGATGATTGGGCTGGGAGAAGCTATTGAGGATAGAATCTTGACCTGAGTTGTATATTTTTCTATACCTACATATACATAAATTTTTACATATACACATTTATTAAATGCTATACAAATAGCTTAGTATTTTAAGTGTCACAGTGCAGCGGTTCTTTACTCCGACAACACATTGATAACACATGGGGATCTTTAAAAAATGCTTCTCCATGCTGATTCCTTGCCTTCTTTGTCTTCCTACCCTAACCCCTTACTTTTTAATGGGTCTGGGATGGATCCTAGGCATTATTATTTTTATAAGCTCCCCATATGATTCTAGTATGAGTCAGGATTAAAAACTATTGGGCTGCAGTCGGGGGTACAGAAATGAGTATAGGACATAGGCCTTGCCCACAAGGTGCTCTCAATTAATATAAAGAAATACGATACATACAGTGATAAGCATAACCTAGTCCCTGGGCAGGGTACCTGGCTCAAAGAAGAGGAGGTATAGTTGAGGAAATCTTCCTAGACAGTAACTCACCTGCTTTCAGAGTGCTTGTGAAGTTTTCACGGTTGTGTAGGCTTGCATGAATGAGTTGATGAAGATGGGTACCGTAGAAAATCATAGTCTTTCAGTAGGTAGAGGTGACACTGGTTTAAGCATAAAAGTTGGCATAGTCAGTGTCTAAACCTTCTGTTTGCATAGTGGTTTGCTAAGGTGCTTTGTGTACTGTCTTAATGCTCACAACTATCCCATGTGGTAGTTAAATTTGCTCTTTTTATCCCCATTTCCAAAGGAGAAAATGCAGGCTTTGAGCTCAGATGATTCAAGATCACATAGAAGATGAGTAAGTGATAGAGCAATATTTTAAATGTTTTTGTGCTTTTTTGTGTGTGTACGTTTGCATCTAGGGAAAAAGGAGTTTTTAAGAAATAACCTTTCATTATTTAGCATATTTCCCTAGATTTTTCACATAACTTTTTTTGTTGTTTGTTTGAGTTGGAGGATCTCACTCTTTTGCCCAGTCTGGAGTGTAATGACATGATCATGGCTCACCACAGCGTCCACCTCCTGGGAACGCAATCCTTCCACCTCAGCCTCCTGAGTTGGTGGGACTACAGGTACATGCCACCATGTCTGGCTAATTTTTACTGCCTAGGCTGGTACATAACTTTTTATTAAAGGTTATTTTAAACAATTTAAATATCTAAATGAAGAAAACAGTAAAAGTTTAAGTTAAAATTGAATAGAAATAAAAGTCAAATTTGTAGGCTCAGAGATTGCTTCTGACCCTGGAATCTAGTTTGCCTGGCAAAATTTGAACACCAGCCTATCAGCAAAATGTAAGTTTATCTTTGAATAGTAGTCAGAAAATGTGGATCTTTGATTTTACCTAAGTGAAATGCTGTTTTTCTGTCAAGATGGGGTTATAACACCCAATCCATAATTTGAACTTAGAATGGTAAAAGGGAGGATAAAGGAGCATTTGGTATATAGAAAGCACTTTTAAGTGAACACAATTAAGGTCATAATTATTTAGCATATTTATTGAATATTATATAGGACTAGTTCCACTTAGTAAACTTTATAAATCCAGGTATATTGAGAAATGCCTTTTGGTGTTCCCATTATGTTCCAGACTGTCTACCTCTCTATGTGATGAGTCAGGAGAGAAACTAATAATGACTCAGAGTTGGAGAAAATTTGACTTGTGAATGGAGTGTAGATATAGTGTAAACACTGAGGCTGCTTAATAAGCCATTAAGCCCAGCTTTCCTAAATGTTAGAGCTCATTGGCAAAGTAAATTGAAATTTTAATATTATCAGGATTTGTAATGAACTGTCTGAGTTGGGATGCCATTTTTTATAAAAATAATAAATACATAACTAAAGTAGATGATATTTATGGTGTGCTTATTTAAGTGCCAGCCACTGTTCTAAGTGGTTTACATATATTGGTACATTTAATTGTCACCATAGCCATAGGGAAAATGGGACAGAGAGTAAATTATTTACTTGCCTGAGGTTATATATGTAGGAAGAAGTAGATTAGCAATAGTCTGCCCTCGCAGTCTGGTGCTTAATAACTATCTTCTTACACTTCGGTGAAATACATACTTAAACTTACGTCTAGTTTAAGAAATACATAGATAATTTTAATGGTAAAATGTAAGATGTTGGTATAAAAAAAATAGCCTTATTTAAAAAAGGTGGTGGGTGAAGTGGGACCTTAATGCAAAAATTTGAGACAAATAAACATATAGCAGTAGAATTAAAATTCTTATTTAAAATTGTTATCAAGCTAGTTGCCTGTTTATGCTAGTTATTGTTTCTTCATTGTTTTTTTGGTACCTATGATGTAAGTCAGAAAATAATTATGCTGTTTAATAGTATGTTGATACGGTGTTTTAGGAGTTTAAAATTATTGGCAAGTATTAGGGGTTGAAATTTTCTCACTTTTTTACTCCTTTTTAAAAAATTGAGTTAAAACTCACATACCATAAAATTCACCCTTTTAAAGTATACAGACCAGTGGTTTTTAGTATATTCACACAATTATACTTTAAATGCTTTTACAGTTTCATCTAAAATTTTCATTATGTTTTTAAAACCTGTGGTGCCTAAGTTTTAGCTTTCCACTCAGTAAAGTGCAAAGATATTCAAATCATGAGAAGCTATTAAAATAATTTAGTATCATCTTTTTTCACATTTTACAGAGAAAACAAAATTATGGTAGGCTTTCTTTAATTTTAAACTTCTTAAAACTTGGGCAGCCTGTTACTTAAATCAGTACCAATATTTGTTTGCACTGGGGTTTAGTATAAAAAGTATTTAATTTAACTGAGTCTAATACTTGCAGTTTACTTCCATTTTTATATATCTTTCATGTAGATCTGCAAAACTCTGTCATCTAAACATTTGGGAACATGGATTCAGAGTGGAAAAAAAAGGAATTTTAGATTATTTACAGCCTTGGTCATTTTACTTGCATCAGTGTCCTTTTGGTGTGTGTGTGGGGGTGGGGGGCACCAGCAGGACCAGTGTCACCTGTGTTTATTTGAAGTGCAGATTTCTGGGATCCACTTTAGTCTGAGGTGGGTATTTTACCTGAGGCTGCATTGTAGCATGTTCTTGAGTGATTCTTTTACACATTAAAGTTTGGGATGAACTTAAGTGGCCTTAGTATTAGTTTATTGATCTGTCAAATGAAGTTAATACTAACTAACAGGATTGTTGCATGAATCAAATAAAATACTGTTTGTGAAAATATTATAAAAATGTCCAAATAATAAGTTATAGTTCTTGTATAGGTTACATTGATAACTGTTGATGTCTAATGGAAATTTCTTTTGAGGTTGTTAAACATTTTCATTTTTTTCTTCCAGTTAAAACTATAGACAAGTTGAGCTGTTTGGAAATTCAAAGCACTTTAAACATTTATGTACTGTTATATATTGAGTGCAAAATGTTGTCTGCCTTCTTGTCAGAAGTTGGAAGAAGCCTAGACTACAGGAAAAAACCTCTAACACCTAATGTATAATTAGAACTTCACTTTCACTCTTCTTAAATTTTTACCTGTCTTTAAGTGAAAGTATATAATTATGTTTATAAATGTGACTAGCAACTTTATAGCAGCTCAAACTTTTGAAACAGTTTTTTGGCCATCTTATTGTCAAGTGCAAAAGTTTTTTGCAAAAAAAAAAAATTTTTGTGCTTTGTTTACAAATCTTATATGTTAGACCTGCACACGTTCTTGACTGGCACTTGATTTTAAACATATTTGGTTTAACTACTGAGGCTCAGTTAGGCAATTGTGTTATACCATATATCTACTTGAATAGAACCAAGCCTTCCATCTGTTACATTCTCCTTAGATTACTTAAAAATACACTGGGTCCATGTCTGAATGAAATTGTAGGAATATTTAATTTCTAAAAGCAGCAAAATTTACACACTTCAGAGGTAGAAACAGCTCTAGCAAGTTCAAATCTCAGCATGTGAATTGACTAGTAAATGTTTATTCTGTGATAGTTTTTATAAATTTTATTCAAATTTTTGTGGATCACAATGTAATTTTTAATAATGCTCTCATTTATTTTAAGTAGTTGAATTTAAAGAAATAGGGCAGGCATATTTTGAAAACAAACATTTTGTAAGGTTTTGCTGAAATGAACAGATAGTAGAGACTTTATGTTGTAGATTACAGTTCCATGACAGCTAAAGCATTGGTTTTCAGGCTCTTTATCCTAAACTGTAGAAGGGACTAAGAGAATAGGATAAATACAATAATAATACAATAATAAAATACAGTTTGAAATACAGAGTTAAAGTAGACGTTTTATAATAAAATTAACTTTCAGACTAAGCTCATCTATATGGGCATATAGGCAAACTGTATTCTTTCTTTGAGAATTTGTAGGTTATATAAAATAATTGATTTCAATTATTTTTCAACTTTTTTTAGAATATTTTTAGTAGTTAAGAAGAACATAAATCTCAGTTATGAAGAACAGAATTAGCATTAAGAAGATGATGTTTGAGGAATATGAATAAAAAGTAAGTTATATTAGCTGAAAAACTCGAAGTTACTTGTAGGTTTCAAGTTCTTGACATGACTTCTCTATACCCTGTAATACAAGCAGAAGTTAACCCAAATCGAATTTATGTAATCTTAGTTTTTTTCTGCTGGTAAAAGTAATGAGTTAAAAAGGTAATGTGTTCATTGTAGTTCCCTTGTGGAAATAAATTTAAGAAAAGATAGAAAAACCGTTATCTTACACATATTAATATTTGTGTTTCTAATCTTATTTCTGTGGAACCACACTGCAAATATAGATTTGTGTGTGTATTTAATCACTCATTATGAATATTTTAATGATGTTATTCTTCAGAAATAGGCACGTTTTGTTTGTTTGTTTGTTTTTGGAGACGGGGTCTCTGTCACCCAGGCTTGAATGCATTAGCATTATCATAGTGCACTGTAGCCTTGAACTCCTGGACTCAAGTGATCTTCCTACCTTAGCCTCCTGGTTAGCAGGGATATAGGTGTGAGTCACCCTGCCTCTCTGGATGAATGTGTTTTGTGCTATCTGATATTAAGCATTATTTCATTGAGAAAGGATCTTACTGCTTCTTTGCCCTATATTGTGGCTGTGGGCTTGGCAGATAAATAATAAATAAGTTGTCTTAGATAAACATTTATTTCTTTTCATATATTGTTTTCCTAAAATAGTCTTCAAGAAAAGTGTCTGGATCATTCAGAGTCTTACAGGTACTAGGACCTTCAGATAATTGTGAAGGGGGTTCAAAGGCTTTCTTTTTTTAATCTTTATACTTTTGAGTTCACTGGGAAATTGATAGTTGAGCTGCAGTAATTATAAATGCATGTATGCTATAACTCAACATATAAGTTCTTAAAACTCATTACAGGATGCAAAATCACACCATAAAAACTATAGGGCATGTGTGAAAATGGAATTAGGGGTATAGTACTCAACAACTATGTCAATGGCATGTAAAAAGAAACCTAATAAGAACCAACAGTTTCACACAAATTAAATGATTAATAAATACACAAATATTACATATTTACTATGATATTTTGAAAAGATCTGAAGTTTTTAAATAAAAGTGGGTGTCAGAAGGATTGTAGCTTGTGAGTTGTTGTAAAGTGGTAGAAGGAGGGTCATCTGAAATTGGAGTGAAAGTGTCATACCAGATGTGGATGAGTGTGGCTCATAACACGTGTGGTGAACTGAGGTAACTGGCAGATGTGTGTATGAATGCATTTCTGTGTAGCTGGGTTGCAGTTTTCTGTGCGTTCCTAGAGTTTCTTGCATTTTTGCAAAAGCAAACACAAAATTAGGGTTATGCTCAATTTATTCCCTAATGTATCAGTTGCACTGGAACAAATCCATGTTTTTTAAAGCAAATGTTATACTGTGTGTGTCTATATATATATATATAGACACACACACCCGTGGCCTGTCTATATATCTGTATCCTTATCGATCTGTTTAAAATATATAAAACAGTGACTTGAGAAGATTAATCCAAGTAATGACTTAGGGAAAGGGCTAGGGAGAAGGGAAGTAGGAATATTTACACAGTATAAAAGTATACTAATAATGATTGCTAGGACAATGGTAATAGAAAAGGAAAGAAAGGGATAGATTTGAGAGGTATTTTATTGGTATTAAAAATTACATAACTAAGCCAGGCTCGGTGGCTCAGCCTGTAATCCCGCGCCTTTGGGAGGCTGAGGTGAGTGGATTGCCTGAGCCTGTGGGTTCGAGACCTGCCTGGGCAACTTGGCAAGACCTCATCTCTACCATAAATCAAAAAATCAACCGGGCGTGGTAGCGCATGCCTGTAATTCTGGCTACTTGGAAGGCTGAGGCGGAAGGATCGCCGGGGCCCAGCAGGTCGAGGCTGCGGTGGCCGGGAGCGGCCACTGCACTCCAGTCTAGACGACAGAGTGAGACTCCAACTCAAAAAAAAAAAAATTACATAACTAGATGTTTGGAGCTGGAAAAGTCTTTAGGGATCATCTAGTCCATTATATATATTTTATAATACATAAAAAACATTAATGCAGTCTTCCCAGACTACTTTTACCTCAAAATTTGTTGTGTTTCTTACCTCTAACTTCCTCAACCCACTTCCACTAGGATGAATACTACCTCCCATCAGGGATCTTGTTTATCTTACTCCCTCTTTCTTAAATACTCAGTTTCTACCTCTTGGTTCATCTTGTCATGTAGGAATATTGCTTTAATTCTGCTTCGACTTCAACTTACTATTTTTCTGTAATTGCTCAGTTTCTGAAAGACAGTGTCTTCACTTGCTGACTGACTGCCCTTTCTCTGCTCAGTTCCCACTACCTGTATTGAAATTCATCTCTCCAAGGTTGCTTGTGACCTCTTAATTGCCTAATGTGATAGCTTCTTTCCTATTTTCATCCTATTTGACTTTCCTGTAGCATTTGCCCTTGTATGCTGCAGCTTTTTTGATACATTCTGTTATAGCTGATTTTTTTCAGAAATATATGCATGTCTGCTACATGCCCTAGGCTCAATGCTAGGTGATAGAAAATATTTATCAGTCTTTAAGGAGCATCCAGTTTTTCTCAGGGAAAAAGATAAGTGATTACAAATTAGTATACTAAGAATTTTGATGGAGGACAGAGCAAAATACATTGAGCTAGCACATGAAAGTGAACCACTAATTCAAGGAGTCAGGGAAGGCCTTATATAAGATGAAGTGCCATTATGCTTCTGGGTCTTAATTGGTAAGAAGGATTTTCCAGATGGAGAGGGGGACCAAGTAACTGCCAGTAGAGCAAATAGCATGTGCAAAGTACAGAACTGGAAAATAATAGCTTTATATTTCATGCCTACTGTATGCCCAGCACCTCGCAAGGGAGTGCTCTCCATGTGTTGTTATATCTGATCTTCACATTAACTCACAAAGTATCCTTTTTTAAATATTCATTTTATGAGATGAGGAAGTTGAACCTCAAAGAAGCTGTGACTTGCCCAAAGGCCATACTTTCAGACCTTGGCTTTGACTTCAGATCTGTTTGGGTGCCAATGCCTACGCGTTGGCTATCATTGTTGGAAATAAGCAGGATGTGTTCTTACAGTGGAAACTTTGATGTGCAAAGAGTTCATGGAGGGGAGCGAAAGGAGAACAGAAGAATGATATGGACCAATTGTGATGGATTTGAATGCCATGCCAAGGAATTCAGACTTTATTCTGCTGTCCTTTGTTAGTATTGTTGACTGGGTACTTCCTTCCTCTGTCCATACCTGTTTATACAATAGCTCTTACAGCTTTTGGAAAGAAAAAGTTTTGCCTTCTAATTTGAAATCACTTAAATGATTTTCTTGTTCAGAAACAGATATCTATTCAAGAGTAGTAAACTATAAAATGTTGTAAAAATAATATGCAGATAGAAAAAATAAATCCAGATTTGAACGTGGGTTAAAAAAAAACTAGAGGACAGGATGTAAACAAAGTTGTACCAGGTGATTTCTTTTGATTACAGTAATTCTGTAATGAATACATTTGAGAATGACTTTCTGGAGATGGGGAGAAAGATGGATTGGAGGTAGGGAACTCTGGTGATATTAAATTGCCAGGGCTTGATTCAAGTATAATCATGGAGAAGTTTATAGCTTAATTGTCACCGAGTTTGGACTTTACCCTGCATTTTAATGTAAAAGCAGATGTTTGTTATTCCATTCTCAGATTCTTCTAGTTCATCTTAGAATATAGTTGCTAAGAATACAGATGCTAAAGGATGGGCATTGCCTTTGAATTTTTCTCCCCTGGATTGTTTGTTTAACTTCTTACATATATTTTCTTCCTCCTTCCCATCCTCTTTCCAGCTGGTATTTTAAAGGAACCCAAGAGCCTCACTAAACCATGTTTTAGGAATAATGTTTAGAAAGTTTGAAATAAAACAGCAAAACTAGAGTTGTACAAAAGTCAGATATAAATCATTTATAAATTTGACACATTTTCTTTCATTTTTATTTTTATACATTGAAATTATATTCTATGTACATTTTAACAGTCTACCTTTAAACTTGACATTGTTATGAATATTATTTCATTTTAAGCTTTTGAAAGCAGAGATGTTAATTATTACTTTTTTTGTTTCATAAACATGATTCTCATCCATTGATAACTACTACTACTTTATAATTTTGTGATATAATTCTTGTAATTTTTGACCCATGCATAGAATATACATATTTGTCTAGAGATTTAATCATTCTGAAATTATAAATCCTATTATAAGATTTTTGTTATCAGTATCTTATGAACATCATATCTGTGTGTTTTTTTTTTTTGAGTTGGAGTCTCATTCAGTTGCCTGGCCTGGAGTGCAGTGGCACCATCATGGCTCAATGCAGCCTCGACTTTCCGGGAAGGCAATCCTTCTTCAGCCTTCTGAGTGGCTGGGACAATGGTTGCATGCCACCACACCCAAATAATTTTTAAATTTTTTTGTGAAGACAAGGTCTCACTATGTTGCCTAGTTTGATCTCAAAATCCTGGGCTCAAGTGATTCTCTTACCTTGGCCTCCCAAGGTACTGGGATTACAGGCATGATCCACCACACCAGGCCAGCTGTGTCATTATTCCAAATGGCTATAGAATATTCCATAATGTGGATGTTCCACTATAACTACCATACATTTACTACCTTGTTAGTACATGCTACATGTTAGACACTGTACTAGGCCTTTTGAACATTTAAGTTGATATATATACTAGCATTGTCATGATTTGGACAAACTAATTTTTGTCTTTAAGTAATTTATAATCTAATTTGGCAAAACAAGCTGATATAAGGCAGTTCTGGAACATTAAAAAACGTATACAATAAAATGTTAAATGTTAGGACATGCTCTTAGTACAAAGATGTGGGAGATCCCTAGAAGATTGAATGGTCCGAGAAATTTTGTGGAGGGAATATGAGATTTGAACTGGATCTTGAAGGGCTGGTAAGAAATGAACAGATGGGGAGTGGGGGGAAAAAAGAAGAAACGAACAGATGAAGAGGAGAGTCATATTTCAGGCTGTGAGAGTGAGTGTGCTATGGTACAAAGGTGAGAATTAGCAATCTGATTGGAGCAGAGGGTTTATATTAGGAAATAATAATAGTAGGTGAAATTGGGGGGAGAATTGTGAAGAATCTTAAAAATGAGGCTGAAGATACTTGGTTTAATGTGTCAGGCTACAGGAGAACTTGAGCAGGATATGCTCACATTGTGAGAGCAAGATTTGAATAAAATCAGCTATCGGGCAGTGGTGCACAGAATAGATTAGAGGAAGGAGAGAGTAGAGGTGAGATTAGTTTAGAGATTGTTGTCATACTCTGGTAGGGAGACCTTAGTGTGAAACCATTAGAACATTGTAGTAAAATCCAGTTTATAGCATGTTTTCAGTTTTATGTCTATTTAACTGTTAGTGTCTTCAGTTGAAGTATGTAGGACAGATTATTATCTTGTCACATGATAATTTCAGACAGTAATTAAAACAGAAGTCAGATTGGCTTTTAGAGTATTTTATTATTTTGATTATGGGTGAAGAATGAGCAGGTCATGTAGGTAACACTTGTGTGCTTACTGGGCCTGGTATTGTTCTAAGTCCTTTGTGTATGTTAACTCATGAAATCTTTAAAACAGCTGTAGAAAGGTCAGTACTACTATTCCTATTTTACAGATGAGGAAGGAAAGGCACAGAGAGGATAAGTAAGCCATACTGAATTTCTGATTAAGGAATTAGTTTCTAACTTTGCCCTTGCCTCCCTTCTTGATATATATATTTTTTTTCTGTGCTTTCACCTACACAATGGGATCAGTGTCACCTTGTAGTACTAGCCTGAGCAAAATTGATGCCCTAATATTAAGATTTTATTTATTTATTTTCATCTTATCTCAAAAAGATGTGAGTGACTTGTAATACGCAGGAACACTAAAAACAAACTTCATCATGGTTGCTCCATATGCAGATAATCTGATATTAACTACAATTTTGTTAAAGACCTGAATTTATTTTTTTACGTCTGATCTAATGCTGAGACTAATGTCAGAAACTCGCTTGATTTTTTTTTTTGGTACCTCAGTTTCTGAAAGTTCTAAGTAGAGGAATTTAAGCTATTTTTGAGGTTCTGTTAGGAGGTATCAAAAATGCTAATATAAAGTGTTTCACCCACTTTTAACTCTTATTTTGAGGTCTCACAAATCTCAGACCTCTGAGAAGGGGATGCTCTTTGGCTGGTGCTGGGTTACGGTTACTCAAAGAGAAGCTAAGAGCCACATCTTTGAGGATGGGCCTGCTACTGGTTGGTACTGGAGTCTCTGAGGGACATAAAGTGGGTTTCCGCTGCTGCTACTTGAATGAATGCTGCCATAGTGAGTAATTGAGACTCAAGTGAAACTGAAGAGAACTGGAAAAATGCAGGAAGTCCCCCGAAGCAAACTTGAAGGAGCAAATCCCTTCTTCCTTCCCCAGTCTTGCAGTTTCCTTCTAGCCGTTTGTATTGGAGCCTGACAGAAATGTGATTAATTTGGCTTATTTAATAATGGTTATAGTAATTGAGAATATTTGACATCTAAATGGATATTTGATATTATAAAGGAATTATTGTCATTTATTGTTCTTTACTTTAGTAGTGATAAAGATGTATAGTGTGCGTGTGTTAAGGAAACTGTTATAGAGATTATACCTTAGTATATTTAGAGATACGGAATGCCTGGGATTTGCTTCCAAGTAATTTGGAGTCGGGCGGGAGTAAGTCGAAGTATAGATGAAATTGATAATTACTGAAATTGTGGTAATAGACAAATGAGGATTCATTTTATTATTTTCACTACTGCTATATATATTTGAAATTTTCCAGAATAGAACAGAAACCCGTTTTTTTGTGATACATGCATGTTAATAAAACTGATTGTAGTTGAGGGATATGTGGTGCGTGCCTGTAGTCCCAGCTAGTTGAAATGGAAGGATTCCCTGAGTCCAGGAGGTCAACACTGTGGTGAGCTGTGATGGTGCCACTGCACTCCAACCTGAGTGACTGAGTGAGACCTCGACTCAAAAAAAAAAAAAAAGGACATGAAATCTTGAAATATACTTAAAATGTGAAGTTCAACTTATGATAAACTTTTAAAAATTGTGAATTACGGTTTTCTATTTAATACCAGAAAATATTTGCCAAAAAGTTTGTGTAGACATAAGAAATAATCAATTATAATAATTGATATTATCTTGATACTTTGCAAATCACTCCCTTTGCAACATTTGCTGTCTCTGGAAACTTTTCATGTCAAATAGAATTTTTCAGAATGAAATTGGGTAAGAGATCTTTTTAGCATTCTGAAACCCATTGATTTTTTTTTTTTAATGAAGAATTTTCATTCTTAACTAATTGGAATTTTTGAGGGGTGGGGTCCAAGGAGAAAAGTTTGTAACAGAAACACATAGGAGAACATTCTCATGGTTAAATGTATTACTCGTTTGATTTTATTTTGGTTCCGGGGCAGATCTGATGGTTTGGTTTTTTTAAGTTTATATTACCTGATTCCATGGTAATTTTTGAGAATACAGTTAAACAAACTTTCTTTGTAATTGAGTAATTTCCCTTGCATTTTTCTCTTGGACTTTGCTTATATACTGTCAGTTAGTTCCTTAAAACTTTTTGTCATTGTTAAAACTGTTTACTTTTTTTTTTTAATGAGGGAAAAACAATAACTTGCAGTGGTGCATGGAATAAAACAGTGTGATTAACAACTTTTTTTCCTATTTCAAACATACACCTACTATAGCATTTTGTGTACTAATAGGCTGAAGGTATTAACATTTTTCTTAGAAAAATAGCCCATTAAAAAACAAAATATTAATTTAGTCATATATAAATAACTTATTTAACAGTTTCGGTATATTTTTTTCAGTTTGTTTTTTTGTGTATCATTCAATTTTTTTAAAGAACACTTGAGAGTCAACTCTCAAGGATAAATTATCTAGATTGCTTTTTAGAGTTGCTTTTGTTGGAGGACTTGAAAATGAAGCACATAAAACTTAAGATGCTCATTAGAAGGGGAGTTGTTATTTAAATATGTGTCTTAGTTTTATAAATTCTGTGAACATGATAACCATATTTCTCAAACCAGTAATCAGCATATAAGATAGCATGGCAAGCTGACAAGGTAGTAGAGTATATTTGAAATTTGGATGGTCCAGGTAAAATAGATGTGGCTCTACACTATGCTTTGGGATACTCTTTCCTAGCATTCGGGAAAAGTTCTGTGTCCTCTGTGATTCATAAATGTATTCTGAAAGTTATTTTTGTTTAAATTTTTTTAAGATCACTGAGCAAGAAACCCTCAGTTAAGATTGTTGGTTTTATCTTTCCCAGTCTTTACGTAGCCTCCATTGTATGGTGAAGCTTATAAATAAATGTCAGCAACTTTTGGGCTGTCCTCCTTCTTCTTTTTTTTTTACTTGTTTATTTTAGATTTGGGGGTACACTTGTGTATTTGTTACATGGACATACTGTGTAGTGGTGGGTATGGAGTCTCAGGTAGCCCATTCCCCAGATAGTGAACATTGTGCCTGTAAGTAGTTTCTGAACCCTTCCCCTCTCCTCCCCTGTTATGGTTAAATGTATTACTTGTTAGTAGTGTCCTCAATGTCTATTAGTTTCAGTCTTGAATGAGAACATGTGGTGTCCGGTTTTCTATTTCTGAGTCAGTTTACTTAGAATGATGATCTCCAGTTCTATCCATGTTGCGACAGAGGACAGTATTTCATTCTTTTTAATGGCTGTGTAGTAGTATTCCATGGTAAATATATACCATAGAATGTATCCACTGAGATTTTATATATATATATGGACTATTGGTTGTTAATGGGCATTTAGGTTGATTCCACATCGTTGCAATTATGAATTGTGTGGTGTGCACGTATGGGTGCAGGTATATTTGTTATATATATAAAATGACCTCTGTTCCTTAGGGTAGATACCTAGTAGTGGGATTGCCGGGTCAAATGGTAGATCCACTTTAAGTTCTTTGAGTAATCTCCATACTGCTTTCCATGAAGGTTGTACTAATTTACACTCCCACCAACAGTGTATAAGTGTTCTCTTTTCTCCTCATCTGTGCCAATGTGTATTGTTGTTTGATTTTTTAATAATGGCCATTCTCACTGGTGTAAGGTGGTATCTCATTGTGATTTTAATTTGCACTCCCCTGATTATGAGTGATGTTGAACATCTTTTCATATTTGTTGGCCATTGATATATCTTCTTTTGAGAGATGACTGTTCATGTCATTTGTCCACTTTTTAATGGGGTTATTTGCTTTTTTCTTGCTGATTTGTTTGAGTTCTTTGTATATTCTGGATATTAGTTTTTTTGTCAGATGTATAGTTTATAAATATCTTCTCCCATTCTGTGGGTTGACTGTTTGCTTTGTTGGTTATTTCTTTTGCTTTGCAGAAGCTTTTTAGCTTAAGTTCCACTTTATTTTTTTGTTTGTTTGTTTTAGTTGCATTTGCTTTTGGGGGGTTCATTCATAAATTCTTTGCCTAAAGCCAATGTCCATAAGGGTTTTTCCCAGGTTTTCTTCTAAGATTTTTATGGTTTCAGGTCTGACATTTAAGTCTTTAATTCATCTTTGGTTAATTTTTGTATATGGGATGAAATACAGGGATATTCCAATGTCTGCAGGATTGAAGGCATTCAAACAAAAGTGTGAAGATTAATACAGGTCTTTGACATATCTAAAATAGAAAAAAATGGGTGAAATTATTTGAAAGAGTAATCCATTCTTCCTTTCCCTGACTTTGTTTTAAGCTGTTTCTTCATTTCAGGATCTGGACTATAATAGCACACAATTAGAGATGTATGGCTATAAATATGCTTGTATTTGTTTGAGGGGAATGAGACTATTTCCTTCTAGTATGAAGTCCCCAACTTGCCGTCTGGGTTGCTTTCCTTATATTTGTTTTCTCTTCTCTGTAACCTTCCTTTCTTACCAGGTTTTAGGGGGTATTGTTTGTTTGTTTGTTTTAAATATCTTGGAGGTGAAGAGTGCAGAAGTAAGTTACTGTAAGGTCAAAGACAAACTACTCTGCACTACTTCGTGAAGCAGAAACACCACCTTATCAGTTAGCTTAGTGGAAGCTTTTAATGCCTTTGGGCATAAGAGTAAGTGCTACAACTTATCGATGGAAATACATTTTCTTCTAAATTTGAAATATTAAACCCTAAACTTTTATTATAGGGAAATCAAACGAGCAAAGGGAAACAAGGTAATACAGTCAACCCTATGAGTGAACGTTATTACACAGCTTTAATAACTCTTAGTTTATGGCCAATCTTATTTTATTGGTTTTCCCCAATTCCCATTATTTTGAGGCAGTCCTAGATATCATATCATTTCTTTTGTAAATAGTATGAATTTATAAAAGATAAGAACTCTTATTTTTTAAAAGATAACCACAATACCACTATTATATGTAGAAAATAATTTCTTAATATCAAGTATGCAGTCAGTATTCAAATTTCCATGATCATTTCATACATAGTCTTTATAGTTTATTCAAATAAGTTCTATATACTGTAATTAGTTACTTTGTCTCTTAACTTTCTTTTAATCTTTATATTCTTCCCCTCTCTCTGACTTTTTTCACAATTTATGTGTTCAGTAAAGCTTGTTATTTGTTCAGTAGTGTTCCTCAGTCTGGTTTTTGCTGAATGTATGTCCATGGTATTGTTTAATGTGATTCTGTGAATCATTTGTTTCCCGTAAATTGGTAGATTTAGGTTTAAAGTAGATTTGATCAGATTCATTCGACATTTTTGGCAAGGATACTTCATAAGTGGTATTTTGTCCTTTCATTAGGAGAAGTAAAAACCTGGTCAGTTTTCTTTCTGTGGTGTTAGCAAGCACTGATAAATTTCCTAGATTAGTGTCAGTCTCAAGCTCCCTTTATAATCTTAAAAATTATTGAATATCCTAAAAGGTTTTTGTTTATGTGAACGTATCATTGTTAGTGTTTATCTTATTAGAAATTAAAACCAAGAAATTTTAGGAGTGCCTATCATTCATTTAAAAATAATAACAAACTCATTGCATGTTTATATACATAACATGTCTATGAAAACTATTTTCCAGACAAAAATTTAGAAGATTGGTGTGGTTTTACATTTTTGTAAATCATTTTATTGTACAGCTGAAAAGAAGAGCAAGATTCTTGTGTCTGCTTCAGCTTTCACTTGTGATATTACATATTGTGCAACCTGTGGAAACCTTGTATATACTCATGAGAGATACATCCTTTGAAAGGGTCTTGGGGGACCACAGGGGTGCTTGGACCATGCTCTGGAAACTGCTGGTCTAGATCTTTTTTAACACTGGTTGTCAGAGGGTGATATTGTTAATTCTCTCATTCTTTTGTAATATATTAGCTGGAGTATTTTTTTTTAAAGATGTAAGGTACACGGGCAACACCTTTGGGTCCCCTCCCACTGTGGGAGCTTTTCTGACCTCAATAAATCCTACTTTCTCACTTAAAAAAAAAAAAATGTGGGGTACAATTCAGGGTTAGGTATACAAATGGTCATTATGTAGGTTCCCTCCTCCCACGGCAGTTTCCCACTACTGCCAAGTCCTTTCTTATAGTATTACGGTAAGCATTAGCTGGAGTATTTTATAAAGAGAAATTTCCTCTCATCAACTATTTAGTTACCCTGAGATATAGTTTGTAAAAATAAGGTAGACTAAATGCTGATTTTTTTCCTCTAGGGAGATAGAAGCTTTATTGCATTCATTTTGCCATGAGAGAAAGAGATAGAAGAGGACCACTAAGGCCCCTTTGTACTAATTGAAACCGCTTCCACTTTTCAGTGAAAGGAAGAACTCTTCTAATACATACATTTAGTAGTATATCAAATAACATTATATATAATCTTTTTAGGAAGCTTGCTTGAAGAGTCTAAAAGGAATGAGAAACTTCCAGGTTATCTAATGCTTTCACCTATTTCCTTATAGAAATGTTGTGGGGATTAACAAGATAATGTCTGTGAATAGTTTAAATTGCTTGTTTATCGTGAGATATATTATTGTTAACTCCATAAAGGGAATAATATAGGCTCTTTTATAGGATGTTGAGTTTTGCTGCAGTTTGATTTTAGAAAACTCAACTGTCTAATCTGCTTCCAAAATTTGAAGCAAGACAGAGAGTTGTAAGCTGTCATAAATGATGAAAGCCAGAAACTAGGACTTGGAATGGAATGAATTCTGGAGAGAGAAGATGTGTGTCAGAGAAGTGTAAGCAGTAGATTAATTAAGCATAATAAAATTTCAATCCTTGTTTTTAAACAAATGAAAGGAGAAAGTTTTCTTAGTTCCTTACTTATGTATACTTGAGATGAAATGTGGGTTAGTTTTTCTCTACCTACTAGTTTTTATTTTAATTGACTTCCAGAATTTTTACAATGCAAATAGGTTGAGATGAGTTTATTTAGCCAACTGTCTATAGATCTTAAAATATTTGGCAGTTTAAATAGTTATTTAATGTGGGTTAAAAGTGGGAAGGATGTAAGTTGAAGGATGGAAGAAAGCTGAACTTAAATGAATAATCTGTCAGCAAAATAAATCTTTTCCAGTTAGACTTAATTTTTTGTTGTTTCTGAACCTAATGAAAATTGTTTTAGAGATTGGAACTTAATAGCATAGTTATGGTTTGAAGATGTCTGTTTTACTTATGTATTTGTAGACAATAACAAGAATAAACTTAATTATCTTTATAAAGTATATTTGAAAAAATCAGATTCTTTTAGACTCTTATGAGAAGTACCATCATTATATGGAAATATTGCAGGCTAGAAAAGAAATTAAACTTTTTCATTGTTTTAGTCTGTTGTACATATTTATTAGTGGTGCATGGTAAGCTTCCTCACAATTGTACTCTAACAGATAAGTATTGTTGAAAAAAGGTTTAGTGATCTGCCTCTCCGTCCGAGCTGGAAATTGAAGAGATGTTGTCTAGTTGTAAATGATGACTGTAGTGACTGAATGTTCGCCACAAAGGTTTTGGTTTACATAAATAGTAGATGCATATTGACTATACTCACACAATTATTATGTTTTCTGTTCCCTTTTTTTTCCTCCCTTCAAAATATGGACCTTGGCTAGATGTGGTAGCTCATGCCTATAATCCCAGTACTTTGGGAGGCTGAGGTGGGTGTATTGCTTGAGACTAGGATTTCGGGACCAGCCTGGACTGCGTAGTGAAATCTCGTCGCTACAAAAAAAATTAGCTGGGAGTGGTGGTGCATACCTGTAGTCCCAGCTACTCAGGAGGCTGAGATGGAAGGATTGCCTGAGCCCAGAAGGTGGAGGCTGCCATGAGCTGTGATCATGCCATTGCACTCCAGCCTGGGCGACAGAGTGAAACCCGGATTTTTTTTTTTTTTTTTAAAGAGTATAAGCCTTGGAGCTTTAAAAAAAAGTAGTTGAGTGTGTGTGCGTGTGCTTGTAGTCCCAGCTAAGTGGAAGGATGAGGTGAAAGGATTTCTTGAGTCCAGGAGGTTTAGTCTAGCTTGGACAAAATAGCGAAACCCCATCTCTTTAAAAAAAAAAAAAAATCTACTTTGTTCTTGAAATAATTTGATAGCACATTTGAGACCTTGTTTTTAATATTACATTTGAAAATGTTAACTTTAAAAAAAAAATATGGCCCCAAACAAGATAATGACATGGGTTTAAAAACAAACAAAAATGCCCATTCAGGGCATGTTCTAGTAAATAAAGGTTTTATGTAAAAACTTGGTAATCAAAGTTTTTGGTAATTATTAGTCTGAAAGCATAATATGGTCCTAAAGTTCTAAAAATTAGAGAACACTCTAAAGACTGTAAAGAAACCTTCTGAGTGTTTATTATATAATTTTTTTTTAACTGAGGGAGGATTTTGCTGAGGTGGAGAGAAGACGACCACTCTGATCACCATCCTTCATCTCCAAATCCTTTTGAGTAATGAAAACTCACTTAAAAAAAAAAAAGTTGATCTAATTGCAGTCCCCAACCCTTGAAGTGGTGGCCTCTGATGACTACTTTAAGGAAATTTACATTGTACAGCTTTTAAGAAAATAATCCATTATGAAAAGTAGATAAATAGTCCTACATTTCTTAGTATGTCTAGTTATTTTATTTTATTTTATTTTTTGAGTTGGAGTCTCACTCTGTCACCCAGACTGGAGTTCAGTGGCCGCTTGCAGCCACCGCAGCCTCAACCTGCTGGGCTCCGGCGATCCTTCTGCCTCAGCCTTCCGAGTAGCCAGAATTTACAGGCATGCGCTACCACGCCTGGCTGATCTTTTGATTTTATTGTAGAGATGAGGTCTTGCTGCCCAGGCGGATCTCGAACCCGCGGGCTCAGGCAATCCTCTCACCTCAACCTCCCAAAGGCGTGGGGTTACAGGCTGAGCCACCGAGCCCGGCTGTCTAGTTATTTTTAATGGGCAAATTTGTGTTTGGAATGTAAGATAGACTACTTTGTCATAAGCTGTTACTTTCTTTGACAGTTTCATATTTGTCAACGCTTAGTACTTTTCCTAAAATGTGTATTTTGCATATGCTTTGTAGTTGTATTTATTTTTGTCAGTTTATTACATTATAAATACATCACTTAGTTAATCTTACTCTTAGTAAGTTACTGAACTTAGTGTAACTTAATATTTCTCTTACAAGTTTCTGTACCGGAAGTTCATACTGTGCTATTTAAAATAAATGCTATTAAACTTTATTTGACTAAAAATCACAAGGGAAATTTAGTCTATGACAGGTTGATGAATCTGCATTAAAAAAAATCTTCCTAGGTAATTCTAATTAAGGTGGATCATCAACAATATTTTTGAGAAACATTGATTTACAGGATTTATTAATAGTTCCTTGTTAGGTAAAACAATTCAAATCTGTTTTTTAAAGTGTTAATTTAAAAAATCTTACTTTTTCTTAGGTTTTTTTAGTGCTGTTAAACTCTTAGCATTTGACATGTAAAGATGGAGTAAGGAAACTTTGAGAAAATGCTATTCAAAAGTGGTAATTACTAATCACAAGGAAATAATGAAAATGAATCTATGCTGATGACATGTTGTCATAAATACAAATAGCTACCCCTTATTTGAGAACTCTTACGTAGCAGATGTTTTGGGTAAGTGCTTTTCATTTACTTAATCCTAAATCTGAAGATAAGTGGTTGAATCTACATTATACTAATGAGCACCTGCCTAATTTTACATAGTAAATAACTGTCTCACTCCAAAATCCATCAGCTTCAACTTTTGTATAATGGGAAAATGCATGCATAGGTGTTTAGTCGTGTGAGATTTGCTCTCGCAGTGTGACTGACAACCCCAGTCACTCCCTCTGTATTTACCTGTTTTTGTGCGTGGGGTATGGAGAGCTGAGATTCTTGGTGGTGCCCTGCCCCTTCCTCCTGACTTTTCTATGGTTTCAGGTGTTGTTGATTCACACATTTTAGAACTATTTCTATATTTGTCTTCTCTGCCCTCTGGGAATAGATGTGATGGGAATGGATGCCATGTTATAATTTACAGTTTGCAGATGTGTAAATGGGCTTTATGTGATTTGGTTTAAGTGTTTCTAGATTTTTACTCTAGAATCTGCAGAGAGCTGGGCTGGGCTTCTACTTTTGTCTTTACCTGTGAAAAGGAAGCAAGCTGAACAGAATTCTTGTTCAACTTGGCAATGTTGTCCATTAGTGAAGGGTCCAGAACTAAAATGAGAATGGAAGCAAGAGATTAATAATTGCAGGATATCTCGATTTCCTTATGCAGTAGATACAGTTGAAAATCAAGGTCCAAGGACTAAAAAATCTTGAACTTTTCTGTAGCTTTATGATTCAGAGGAAAGTTACCTAACTTCTCTGATCCTTGATTTTTTTTTTTTTTTCTTTTTTTTTCATTAGAGTTATCATAGCCTTTTCTCAGGGTTGTTGTGAGGATCAGATGAGATGTTATTTGTAAAAATTATTTTGTCAAATGTAAAGTATTATTCCTACAAATGGTCAAATGATTTATATGACTGTTTCCTGTCCTGAATGTTTTGGGTCTTTTAAGCACTACTTTTTTTCTTTTCTTTAAAGAAATGGGGATTTTTACTATGTTGCCCTCCTGACTTCAGTCAAGCTCCTGGGCTCAAGTGATCAGATTCTCCTGCCTCACCTCTTGAATAGCTGAAACGACAGGCATGCACAGCTATGCTTATTGACTGAGATTTTTCTGCAGTTCAGGCAGTGTCCTGCATTTCAAGTTAAAATAAGACTTTCTGAAAATACTGTTTTTTAGCTTAAAAATCTTTTTTAGCATTTTTTAAAAAAAGACAAGATTATTGTTTGAGCTAGTTTTATTAATTTTTACTTTTTGCTACTTTCCCATTTTATGTTCTGTATGTGATTAATCATCCCTAGCCCTCCTATATAATAATTCCTTGAACTCTGTAGGGCATAACTCTAACTGGTTATCTTACCATTTACTGGTGACACATAGGCTTTTCATAGATGCTTATAGAGAGAAATGTTCACAAGGATAAGGGGCACATGGTGGAGGGAGAGGGTTTTGGTCTACTGAATATAATGATGTCTTTAAGACCGGGCTCGGTGGCTTAGCCTGTAATCCCGCGCCTTTGGGAGGCTGAGGTGAGTGGATTGCCTGAGCTTGTGGGTTCGAGACCCGCCTGGGCAGCGAGACCTCATCTCTACAATAAATCAAAAAATCAGCCGGGCGTGGTAGCGCATGCCTGTAATTCCGGCTACTTGAAGGCTGAGGCGTAAGGATCGCTGGAGCCCAACAGGTTGAGGCTGCGGTGGCTGGGAGCGGCTACTGCACTCCAGTCTGGGCGACAGAGTGAGACTCCGACTCAAAAAAAAAAAAAAAAATGATGTCTTTAAAATAAATCACATTGCCTAGTTTTAATAGAGCTTTAAATGTAAAATGTTAGCACATTTTTTTAAAGTAAAAAAATATTTTTATAGCTTAAAATATTATCTTAAATGTAATACATTAATTTCTTTAAAGAGTTACATGCCCATGATAAAATTTTGAATGGTGCAGACAACTATTGTTATCATTATCTTAAGTATCCTTCCAGCGACAGTTTCTGCTTTTACTAACAAACATGTGTGGCTGTTCCCAGAGATTTTTTTTTTCCAGGTTGTTAATATCATAATGAATTTGAAGTCTTCAATGAATTTGAAGTCTTTTGTTAGAAATATTATGACTGTGAGTTTGAAATGTAAGTTCTGAAGGGCAGATTTTTTTCTTAGCTGTAAGTATATGTTTACTCTTTATATTAATTCTGAGAATTTAGTTTATATGGTTTCTATGATTGCATCTTTTAAAAAATTGCAATAAAATTTTTTTTGCCAAGTCTGAATTTTGGGGACGAAATCTGGCCTGGATATAATGGTTTGGAGCTAGTCTGTCTATGATGGTGGTTCTTAGTCTTGAGTGTACATTATCACTTTGAAAACTTGTTATTAGCTGGGCTCGTGGCTCAGCCTGTAATCCCGTGCATTGGGAGGCTGAGGTGAGTGGATTGCCTGAGCCCGCGGGTTCGAGACCCGCCTGGGCAACTTGGCGAGACCTCATCTCTACAATAAATCAAAAATTAGCCGGGCGTGGTAGCGCATGCCTGTAGTTCCAGCTCCTTGAAAGGCTGAGGCGGAAGGATCGCCGGAGCCCAGCAGGTTGAGGCTGCGGTGGCCGCGAGCGGCCACTGCCCTCCAGTCTGGATGACAGAGTGAGACTCTAACTCAAAAAAAAAAAAAAAGAAAAGAAAAAAGCTTATTATTACATGCCTTGGTTGGGTCCACCCAGATAGTTTCTGATTCAGTAAAGTCTGGGTTGGTGCCTGAGAATTTGCATTTCTAACGTGATCTTAACATCACGCTAATTATCTGTGTTATTCAAACCGTGTGAAACTAGACATCACATGAGAAGGTGGCAAAGATATAAAAGAGCCAGTAGTTTAGTGGAGGCAGTGAGTAGATGTGGGTGGGGTGTTATCCTGACCTGAAGGAGGAGAACATTTCAACTAGTTTTATAAGTTTGGAAAATCCTGTGTATTATATTTTTCTCAAAAGTTCCGAATACACACACACACACACACACACACACACACACACGAGTTTGAGATGGAAAATGGAAAAGCAAGGTTTTAAAGTTATGAGTACCTGATTGAGGGACATTGTTCCATTCTGAAGCTAGCAGGCGAAGCGGGTTTGGTGTGGGGGGTGGTATTGGCAAAAAAGGAGAGTTATCTGGGTTTATGACAGAAAGAACATGGTACAGTAAAAAGGCTCTAGTAGAGTTTAACCAGTTCTAAAGTAACCTTGCCTGAGTTTGAATTTTAGCCATATTCGGGAATCACTAACTGGTGCAAGTTTTCTTATTTTTTACAGATGAGTGCTAGATGTAGTAGGTACCCAGTTAATGATTTTTCACTTTTAACTGATGATCTTTTTTGGTTTTGAATTGATGGTGTACCACTGAATTCATTTTAATTTTGTGAATGCAGAGGTTTATGTTTTTTGTATTTATTATTTTGAATTAATATCTTTTTACGTTGAATTTCACAGTTTTACTCTAATACACTATAAAAGGGGGAGGTGAATAAATGCCTTCTCTTTTAATCGCTTTAGCAGATTAGGTAGGCATGAATGTCAGGAATTTGTAGCCTCCAGTTAAGTGAAACCCTTGTTTATGGTGACCATATAGGGTTTCCCTGTTTGGTTCCATAACTGCTAGCTACATGTGGCTGCTGAATGTCTACAGTGTGACTAGTTTTGAGATGTGCTGTAAGTATAAAATACACACTGTATTTTGAAGACTTTCTGTGAAGAAATACTAATCTCAAAATATTAATATTAAAATGTTAAGCATCTCAATATGTTATATGAATTTCATGTTGAAATGAAACTTTTGATATATTGGATGAAATAAAACCTATTCTTTTTTTTTTTTGAGTTGGAGTCTCACTCTGTCACCCAGACTGGAGTGCAGTGGCTGCTCCTGGCCACTGCAGCCTCGACCTGCTGAGCTCCGGTGATCCTTCCGCCTCAGCCTTCCGAGTAGTTGATAAAACCTATTCTTAAAATTAATTGTACTTGTTTCTCTTTACTTTTTTATGTGGTTACTAGAATATTTAAAATATATATTACAGATTGGTCCCTCCCTTTCAAGTTGGGGTCCTGTTGCCCAGGCTAGAGTGCAGTAGCACAATCACAGCTCACCACATCCTTGTCCTCTTGGACTCAGGTGATTCTTCCGCCTCAGCTTCCCAAGTAACTGGGACTACAGGAATGCACCATCACACTCAGCTAATTTTAAAAATTTTTTTAGAGATGGGGTTTGCTGTATTGTTCAGGCTGGTCTCAAACTCCTGGACTCAAATAATCCTCCCACCTTGGCCTCCCAAAGTGCTGGGATTACAGATATGAGCCCCCACGTCTGACCAGATTATGTCTATTGGACAACACGACACTAGAGGGAAAGAAAATCACAATAGAATTATCTACCTTCTAGTACTTTGGCATTTGTCAGTGGATGAAAAAACTATATATGAAAGGAAAAAGGTGAACTAGATAGTGAATTATATAAGGTCATAAAAAAGATTAACACAACCCTGTTACCTTTACATTGCTTTGCAAAAGCAATTTGTGTAGATATTTTAATATAGTGGTGAAAAATCTATAAAGACTGATTATAAAAGCAACTTCTTATTTTAAGAAGAAAAAAAAACATTTGTTACATGAATCCTTCAAGGAGGGGAGTCATAGTTTTTTTAAAAATTTTTTTTAAACAGTCATACTAATTATGTAGATAGAGCTTGTCAGTTTGAGGAAAATGTACACGCAGGATCTGATTGATCATATCGACCTCATTTTGGTAATTATTAAAAAAAAAGATTTAGTGTTATGCCAGTGATAATGTTTATTATATGAACCAGTGCTTCTCCTGCTGCCGGATATTTCTGGGCAGGAGAGGATAGGGCTCTTGTATTCTGAACGGTTCAAATTATACTTGCCTAATTCTTTGAAGTCTTCTGGTCTGTTCCTTCCTCTGCCAGTATATTTAGTGCTCTAGGAATATGTCATATAAGTACAGTGCCTCTGTGAACCAGGGTGTCATGGCATATTTCCTAGAAGAGTACGTGGATCCCAAAACTAGAAATAACATCTGAGAAAGTGATGAAATCTGTCAGGTGAAATACATCTTGATCACCTTTATGAGTTGTGGACATACCATAGTAGAATATAATGTTGCCCCTTTCTTTTTCTCTTTTATACTACCTCTAACTATTCTTATTTGGAGGATAATTCTGTTAAAGAGTAACTCTCCCTACACCACCCCCATCACATACACAAAAGTTTTTCCTGTATTAGGAGACCTGAGTTTATAAATTACAACTTTTAAGCACAAAATTTTCAATTTACAGCACTTTTTGATTATGCATGAAATAACCAACTTCACTAAATACTTAAATAGATATAGTTAATTGCACATTATGGGTCTTACTCTTTCTTAGCCTCAATTTCCTC
This sequence comes from Carlito syrichta, assembly GCF_000164805.1. NCBI lineage: Eukaryota > Metazoa > Chordata > Mammalia > Primates > Tarsiidae > Carlito > Carlito syrichta. The sequence continues at coordinate 106,590 of NW_007246388.1, read as the reverse complement.
ACTTGTAAAATGAGGTGACCGGGCTCAGTGGCTCAGCCTGTAATCCCAGCACTTTGGGAGGCTGAGGTGAGTGAATTGTCTGAGCCTGCTGGTTTGAGACCCACCTGGGCAACTTGGTGAAACCTCATCTCTACAATAAACCAAAAAAAAATTAACCGGGCATGGTAGTGCGTGCCTGTAGTTCCAGCTACTTGGAAGGCTGAGGCGGAAGGACTGCTGGAGCCCAGCGGCTCGAGGCTGTGGTGGCCGGGAGCGGCCACTGTACTCCAGTCTGGGCGATAGAGTGAGAATCCAACTCAATAAAAATAAAAAATAAAAATAAATAAGTATAATGGGGTTAATATTGATCTCTCTGTTGATATGTACATTAATATGAATAATGATGATGATAATAGAAGCTAGGTTTTATTACTAGCCATTTTTGTAAGCTCCTGTTTCGTAAATGAACAAATGGCCGTGTCTGGGATTCTACCTATGCCTACTGTGTTTATTTACTTTATGCCCTAATGCTCTTGACTGTTACATGATTTAGTACACAAGGTACTCATTAAATGATAGGTTAAGAATAAACACAGAACAAAGCTATAACAACAAAAACTGATTTAATGGAAGGAGTAACAGATAAACAAAAAGTTAAAGGGCTGAAATATTTGCCCAAGGTCATTTTACTAGGAGAATGAGGTATAAAAACAGATCTAAAGCCTTGGTCCTTCTGACTGTGTAGGCAACTGGTTTGATCAGTTAAGCCTTTACTTATCTGTGTAATGTAGAGAATAGGTATCTTGGAGGCATTAGTTACATATAACTTGTTAATGTAGTGTCTGACTCATAGATACTTAAAGAATGTTACAGTGATGATGATTAGTACCGTAGGTATCTAATGACAGTACATCTGTAACACATCCTTTTCTACACTTTTCTCTAATTCACCACACTTTTCATTTTGAAATGTTTTTAATAATATAAAAATCTTCATTGATTTTTTTTTTTTTTCTTCCTGAAACTTGTAACTGTTTTGCTTTTTCTGCTTCATTGTCACACAAATTTCTCTGGTTTGTGTCCTTCTTGTGAAGTTAGTGTTCAATTCTTGCCATTCTCATCAAGTCTTGGACAATTCTTGCTATAAATACTTGTATATTTTTATTGTGCCTTCTCTTTCTGTGTCTTAGTGCCTTTGTTTCCCTTTGTTGTGCACCCTCTTTTACTTCTGTTTTATATACATTCTGTATGTTTGACAGTGGTCTTTATTCAGTAGATAATTTTTGGATACTGTGATGTATCAGATGTTGCCAGGTGATATGCATACAATGATGGATTTAACTGAATCCCTCCCCTCTGAGAAGTCAGACAGGAAATATGCGTTCATGAATGGGATGAGTGTTACAAAAGTGTAAGTGTTTCTTAAAGTGAGGTTCTGGTCTAGCAGTATCATCACCTAGGAACTTGTTAGAAATGCATATTCTTGGGCCTTATCCCAAACCTACTGTTGTAGCAAGCACTCCAGGTGGCTGACACATGTTAGAGTTTGAGAACTTCTGGTATAGGCTCTTCTGAAAGCTTATAACAGAGGGAGATATTCTCATGAGGTAGTTGTGGAGTGTGTATGAAGGTTATCCTTAGGGTAAGTGACTTTTAAGCTCTTTCATTCCCCTCTCTTTTTCCTCTCTTTACAACCTCTTAGCACTTCTGTTTGTTTCTATTGCTGTCATATAGAGTTGTGCATGGTACTTAATAATTCCTTTTGTTCTCTACCTCATAATTTTTCAGTTGATTGGGAAAGTAGGAGATTCCTGTAAATGCCACTATAAAGTTTACCCTAGGAAAAATCATTTTCTGTGTGCTGTTTTCTTATTCCCTCATTTTATTTCCTTGGCTACTCCTGACTGGGGTAAATTTTGTCAGAGACTTTAAACATCTTCCTGTAGCTATTGCAGAGTTTCAAATACTACTAACATGTATAACCCATGATGTCTGTAGTATATTTGCTTAATGCCTTTTCGTGGCTAGTTATGTCTCCCAGACTATTTGATTTGATTTGATTTTTTGAGTCAGAGTCTCACTCTGTTGTCCAGGCTAGAGTGCAGTGATACAATCACAGCTCACCGCAGCCTCTACTTCTTGGGCTTAGGCAATCTTTTTGCCTCAACCTCCCAAGTAGCTGGGACTGCAGGTGTGTTCCACCATGTCTGGCTGATAGTTTTTGTAGAGTTGAGGTCTCAAACTCCTGGGCTCAATTTTTAAATTTTTTTGTTAGAGTTAATATCTCACTATGTTGCTCAGGCTGCTCTTGAACTCTTGGGCTCAAGCAATCCTCCCACTTCAGCCTCCTAAAATGCTGGAATTAGATATGTGAGCCACCAAGTCCAGCCAGCATTTTCTGCATCCTTGTCTAATAAAATCATTGGTTAAGGAGAGTGAATTTTTTCTTCCACGTCTTTGCTTCCTTTCCTAAACCCTTTAATCTCTTTTTCTCTCTCTTTATTTTTTTCTTTACACAAAAGCGACTTTTGGGGAGTCTGTAGTCTTTTAAACCAAATATTTTCTTTTGTTAAATATCAGAAAAGAAAAAAATGTAAATAGGATTGGTCATAGACAAAATCATTTCCAAATATTACAACGTAATTTTAAAAAACATGATCAATGTTCTGTTTTTAACTTTGATAGGATTTTTGATTGATGTGAATTTGGAAGCTACTATTCTTTATTTTCCCTTTCAGTGGTACAAGGATACAACAAATATTTTGAGTGACGGCAGATAGTTGTAAATGGGATTTACTATGGAAAACTTTTGTTAACACTTTGGCCTTTTTTAGGGGTTGCTTGCTATGGACTAAGGAGCTTTCTCTATAGTCATGTATTACTTCTGTACAAATGGGGATTAGGCTGCTAACATGAAGTAGAGGTCAGAAGCTTTTAATGTCAAAAAAAAAAAAAAAATCTATGTGAAAGTATATGGTTATATTTGACATTCTACATTTGCTTTTATTCTATGCAGTTTCCTAAGTGTCCCTTATAAAATATAGTACAGTGATATTTTAGCTTGAGTATAAATTTTAAAAAATTATGTGCTTTTTAAAAAAATTTGGGATATTTAGTAAACTGAATCTGTAAACAATTAAAATAAGCAATTGAGCATAGCTACTTTATCATATTACTTTGAAAGTTCACTAGTTTATTCTCTTGACTCTTTAGTGTTATATAACACATAATAATTCTGCATTTGTTTTGGAGATTGTTCACTAAATTTAATTTACTGAATTAAATTTTTATTTATACTGATGATGTCCATCTGTATGTAAACATAAGTTTTTATTCTAACAGGCAAAAAGATCTGTCTTCTTGGTTGTCTGATAAGAGGAACATAAATAACTGTATTACTCATTAAAAAAGAAAAACTGGAAGAATTTCAAGTATTTAGTTTCTCATTAAATTTAGATGGGATGATAGTCCTCCAAGCTGAACTTTTCCTCATGCTTAATGAGTGTCTGCATTAATAACTCTTAACTTGATTCTGGTTTAATTTCTTTTAAAGACTCAAGGATAATTGTTGTTTATATTAAATATAGCATATTAGGCTGCTAATGCCAGATGCAAGAATCTGTTGGTATCTAGGATTCATGGTTTTTCTTAACTGTCAAGTCTGACATAAAAATTCCGCTGGGTTTCTTAATCTTTCTAGATAAAGTGCCACAAATTTTTGAATAAAGGATGAGGACTGTTTGCCTTTTTGCTCTCTTCTCCTGCACCATGATGCCTACCTTGTAATTTTTCTCCCCTATGTACATTGGATGCTTTTTAGGCCTTATCTTACTGACATTGTAGATCTCTCTTTTATTTTCTCTCCCTGAGAAAAAAACTTCTTTTTCCTTTGCTTTGATGATGCACACTCTTCAGTTTTCTCCTGATACTTTGGACACTCCATCGCAATCTTTTTACTTTATTACTTCCTAAATGTTGATATTCTTTATGGTCCTATTCTAGTCCCTCTTCTGAATCTATATGGGATTTCTCGGCAATCTCAACCGCTCCCATAACTTTAGTTTCTGTATGTTTGCTGATAGTTTTTATTTTATTGAGGTATAATTGACATACAGTAAACTGCATTTCTTTGAAATGTACAGCTTGACAAGTTTTGGCCCATGTATATGCCCAGTTTCCTTCACCCTCAAAAGTTTACCCATGTTCCTTTCTAATCCCTTCTCCCAGTCCAAGGCAACCACTGATCTGCTTTTCGTTGCAGTACATTACTTTTCATTTTCTAGAGTTTTATGTAAATACCACCATACATTATGTACTTTTTTTTTTAATCTGGCTTCACTCAACACATTTTGAGATTTATCTGTGATACCTGTATTTGATTTATTATGGCTTGTTTCCTTAAGCCTTTCAGATTGTTCTCTCCCAAGCCTTGGAGTATTTTCCCATGTGCTTATGATGGATGTTCAATACTTCGCTTAAATCTAAGAAAGGTGTCTGCTGTTTTTTTCTTTTCAGAATTCTGGTCAGCAAATTCTAGCTACCTGAACATTCTTGAACTCCTACTTTCATCTCTTCAATTCAGGGAGATTGCTGGGCTCTGTCTAGTTCTTCCTCACTGTGCTTCAGTAAGTGTAGAGCTCATTTGGTTTGTTTTCTGTCTCTCGGGGTCATTGTTTTATGCTGCCTTATATTCTGTATCTGAAAATCATTATTTTATGTATTTGATCTAATTTTTATTGTTTTTTCAGGTATGGTGGTAAATCTGGTTCCATTTATTCCAACTTGGCAAGAAGTGAGTTTCATTACTGACCGTACCTGTATTTTCAGCCTGCATTTTTCCTCTTGAGCTTGAAATCTTGTGTACCAGTCTGCCTATTGGACATTTCTGCTTTTTTCCTAAAACTTAGTAATTTTCTCCTGCTAAAACTTAACTGTTCTTGTGTTCCCTAATTTGTGAGTAGTTCCACCATCTACCTAGTTTTTCCAAGTTATTGCTGTGAATGTTCTGAATTGACATGAATGTCATTCTTTTTTCCTGCCTCACCCTCGTGTCACATACTTTCATTCACTATATACTGTCAATTTTAGTTCCTAGATATTGCTCACATTCAATTCACTTCTCTCCTGTCCTCATTACTGCCGGGCTAGTTCAGGCCACTATTGTGGGTCACCATGGTAGATCCAAATTAATTTGCAGTGAGAGTTAGCTGTTAAAGATACAAGTCTATTCATGTAATTTTCCTGTTGTCTTTAGAAGAAGTTTGAAAGAACATTTAAGGTGGTGGTAAGAGTCTTCCATTCTGGCTTTTGCTCATTGTTCCACTTCAGTCTCACCTCTCAAATATTCTATTCTTCACATTCTCGACTTTAGAAATACTGGGTACCTTAGATGTAATATTCTCTCCCTCACCCTCAAATCTTAAGGTGTACTATCCTTTACCTGAAGGAATTTCATCCCGAATAGGCTTATATGTATTAGATGTACTTCAGATCTGTGCTAGGTACCTGATCCTGTACTCTGTTTCAATGACTTATTTGCCTCTTTCAGGAATTTTATGTGTCATGTTTATTTTTGTATTGACTTTGTCTAAAACAGCATATGAGTCATATGTTAATGTTCTGAATTAGAGACCATATTCATACTTGACTATAGAGAAAAATGAGTTGAGAACAAAAATGTGAAATCTTTGCTTTTGACAAACCTGTTCCTGAGTTCTTGGACCACAAGGGCAGAGGCTGAGTTGCTTCTTTTCAGAACAGTTTAGAAATGCAGCATTTCAGGCCTCCTCACAGGCTCCCTGAAGTTGGAATCTGCATTTTTACTGATCCACAGGTGATGTATGTGTGTCTTAAAGTGTGAGAAGCCTTGGTCTAGTTTATTGGTCATTCTTTTTAGCTGCATCTCAATATCACCTGGGAAACTGATGCCCATTATTTAATCCTTTGGTGTAGATTTTGGGCAATGACATGTTTTGTAAAACTCACTGGGGGATTCTAAGGGGAGCCCAGAGTAAGAACCTGAGCCTTGGCTTAAGTCCTCTCTCATTTGAGAAAGTATCAGTTCATATTTAGATTTTGAGCTGCTTTCACACATTCATTCTAAAGCTTAAACTTTTGGAGTGTGGTAATATGTAATTAGGCCTGGGACTAATTGGGAATGTCAGATTGGCAGGTGTGGCCACTTTAGATCGTACACCTCAGACTCTAAAGTGTATGTGAATCACCTGAAGCCCTTATTAAAATACAGATTTTGTTTAAGGAGTTTGGAATTTGTTTAAAGGCTTGAGATTGCATTTTAAACAAGCTTCCAGGCAATGCATTAGAAAACTAATATAGATGCTAAGTGACTTTAATATAAACAAACAAATTAGCACTTCCTTCTGTTACCATAACTTTTCCTCAGAGTACAGCTGTGGCACCTGGCACCCTAGCAAGCTGAAGGGATTCTTGGATTGTTACTGAACAGAATAAAGAGCATTTAAGTGCTGGCAATCCCCAGTACCTGTGGTAACTCCCTTTCCCATGGGGTGGTGGAGCCCTACCAGAACTAGGCATTATGAACAGCTTTCTATATTAAGAAGGGAAGCCAGTATTCCCAGAGTTTTGTTTGCTTGATCCGTGGAAGATATTATCACTTTGCTTTTGCACAGGGGACAAAAGGGCTATCTTTTGAGCCATAGACTTAGAACTGATGCAAAGCTTCGTGCTATATGGAAGGACATGCCCCTTCCCCCAAGAAATGTATTAATCACATATACTGCCTTATTGTTATGAATTTTTTTTGAGTTGGATTCTCTTTCACCCAGGCTAGAGTGCAATGGCACACTCAAGGCCACCCCCAGCATCGACCTGCTGGGCTCTGGTGATCCTTCCGCTTCAGCCTTCCAAGTAGCCGGAACTATAGATGCGTGCTACCATGCCTAGCTAATTTTTTATTTATTGTAGAGATGAGGTATTGCCAAGTTGCCCGGGCTGGTCTTAAACTCGTGTGCTCAGGCAATCCACTTGCCTTGGCCTCCCAAAGTGCTGGGATTACAGGCCGAACCACGGATCCCAGCCTTTTAGGATTTTTAGTCACATTATAACTGTTGGATTGACTAGGCCCTGTCTGCCCACCCCCACTTCCACACTTTGCTGGTGCTTTGGTTGAATCGTATTTGTATTTAAGATGTGGCTCAGCCTGTAATCCCGTGCCTTTGGGAGGCTGAGGTGAGTGGATTGCCTGAGCCCGCGGGTTCGAGACCCGCCTGGGCAACTTGGCGAGACCTCATCTCTACAATAAATCAAAAAATGAGCCAGGCGTGGTAGTGCATGCCTGTAATTCCGGGCTTCTTTGAAGGCTGAGGCGGAAGGATCACCGGAGTCCAGCAGGTCGAGGCTGCGGTGGCCGGGAGCGGCCACTGCACTCCAGTCTGGGCAACCGAGTGAGACTCCAACTCAAAAAAAAAAAAAAAAAAAGATACATTTTATATGCAATTATGTGTAACCAAATATTTATGCTAATTGAGTGGTGGGTACCTTCCATCTATCATTCGAATCACTGTTGTGCCAATAAAAGTGCTATATTCCTTGAGTCACAGAACTGGAATATTCTGATATTTTTACAAAAATCTTGGTTTTTCTCTTTCTTTTAAATAATGTCAATTAATTATTGTTAATCTTCTTGCTCTCAGGTTTACAGCAGCTGTTTTAACATGTTTCAGTACTTAAATTAAGCTTGATCTAACAGTTTTACTAGTATAGGATGATTTTTTATCAGAGATAAATTAGTACTTCCAGTTGTGTTCGAGTTTTCTGCGATTTACCACAATACAAATAAAGATGTTTTAAGTCTGAGTTCTTAGGCCTAAACTAAAAGTTACAGGATTAAATGAGTTATTGTCTACATTTATCAGACTAACATTAAAAAACAATTTGAATTTGAAATAAAATGAGTGGGTGAATTTTTAAAAAATAAGCACTGAAAATATTCAAATGAAAAATACTTGAGATTCAAATTGCATCCATTTAAAAAATTGACCTTTTAGTAGAAAACTCCTCCTCTTTAAAAGTAGCTTAGTTAAGAATTTTTAAACAAACTAAATCAGGATTTTCTGCAAATTAGAATATTTAGCAGTATTTTTTGCTAAAAATAGAAATGTGATTTCAAATACTGTTGCTGACAAAGCTATCACAATAAATATGTAGAAAACTATCAGATAATTTCAGTTGACGTTTTATATTTTGTTTCTTTACTGATGATGGAGAACAAAAATGTGAAAACTCATGATAGAACATTTTAAATTTAGTAAAGAACTCTTTGTCAAATCCTAAATCCAATTCTTTGCTTATAAGCCATATTTCAGTCTCTCACAAACTAATTTAAATCCTCCCAGGAATGCATAGTGTCTCTGCCAAAGGTTTTCACATGGTGATTGATGAAAAGATTTGCTGCAGAATATGCATTTTTTGTAAATACATTTCAGGAACAGGTTAATACAGAGATTGGAAAAGAACATAAATGTTTGGTGCCCCATATTTTTATCTTATTTTATGACTGAACTCTTTCCAAAGAATATTTGAAAAGACACGTTCCCTTCAGAATCACAACTCTGAAGTTTTTTTTAAAATATAAAGGCTTTAAAGTGACTTGTATTGAAATCCTTTCTTTAATCAGCTCAGGTCATCACATCTATCAGATTGTTGTCTGTATTTTTTTTGAAAGGTATATTTTGCCAGTGAATATCTTTGTATTACTTGGTAAATTAAATATTTAAATTCCACTATTGCTGTTGAAATTCAGGGTCTTTGTATTTGTATGCTTAATTGCTTTCAGGTTTTCTTTTCTTTTTAATGAATGTGGTAACATATACATAATATAAAATTTACCATTTTAGCCATTTTAAGTGTACAATTCAGTGGCAGTAAGTACATTTGCATGTTGTACATCCATCACCACCATCATTACTATAACTTTTTCATTTTCCCAAACTGAAACCCAAACTGAAAGCTTGCAACCACCATTCTACTTTCTGTCTCTACTAATTTGAATACTTTACAGATGTGAAATTATACAATATTTGTTCTCTGTAACTGGTGTATTTCATTTAGCATAATGTCTTCAAAGGTTAATCCGTGTTGTAGCATGTGTCAGAATTTCCTTATGCAGGCTGAATAGTGTTCCATTGTATGTATACCGTATAACACATTTTATTTATCCATTCATTGATAGTTTGATAGGCACTAAGTTGCCTCTTTTATTTTATGGCCTATATTTAAGATTCTGATTCTGTCAGTACCTTCTAAGTGCCTTACAAATGGTTCAGAAATCCACTATAGAAGGGACCAAGGAATTTAAGCATTGGAATTATTTCTTCTTCTTTTTCTTTCTTAATTTTTTTTTCTTTTTGAGATAGCATCTTGCTGTGCTGCCCAAGCTAGGCTCAAGCAATCCTCCAGCTCAGCCTCCAGAGTTGTTGGGACTACAGGCACATGCTGTACTCGCCTCATCTCTGATTTTCTCATTGTCTCTGAGTCTATGTTTTGCTGGCCCAGCCTAGGTATGGGAATAGCCTGATACTCTGGCCAGAACTAAACTGAAATAAACACCTGGAGGCAGCTGTATTTGGAGAGATTGAACTAGGATATGGAATAATAAGAGCTGGGATGCTAATGGGTTCCTTGAACACTTAACCTAGCAGGGGAAGCCTCAGATGCAAAATCGTGCCATATTTTTTTTAACCAGTTCCCTCATTAGGTTACAGTTTACTTTACTTGTTGTGGTTTTTTTTTTTTGATTTGGAGTCTCACTCTGTTGCTCAGGCTGGAGTGCAGTGGCACACTCAAGACCACCCCAGCCTTGACCTGCTGGACTCTGGCGTTTCTTCCACCTCAGCCTTCCAAGTAGCTAGAACTACAGGCGTGTGCCACCATGCCTGACTGATTATTTATTTATATATTATAGAGACGAGGTTTCGCCAAGTTGCCTGGGCTGCTCTCCAACCCGCAGGCACAGGCAAAACACTCGCCTCAGCCTCTCAAAGTGCTAGGATTATAGGCTGAGCCACCAATCATGGCCAACTATAATTTACTTTTCTTGGAGACTGTATATATTTACATTTATTTACTGGATTTCTTTTCTGAATTGCCTGTTTGTGTTTATGGTGTATTTTCTATTCATTCACCTACAGTAAAAATTTAAGTGTGAAGAAACAAAAATACTTTAAATTTTATAAATGTAATATTTTGCTTTATTTAAAAACTTTTACTTCATATATTGTGCTTTATGCATTTCCAGATACCGAGTTCTTTCTGTGTTTATTCTAGCACCTGTGGATTTATTGATTGTGGATTTATTACTATAAGATGTATTTGTATAGAATTGTTTCTTCCCTTTATACTGGCCTTATACTCTGTGCTGTATGTAATACAATGAAGGATTGCTTTGACATAAAATTTTGTATTGGGTCCCACAAATTGTTATTCTTTCCTTTAAAGCACTTGTATTATAACTTGCAAATTGTGTTTTTGCATAATCAAAATGAAAGCGTGCAGTGTAAATAGTACCCCAAATAGATTAACATCTCAGCCTGTTGATTAGTTCATCCAAATCTGACCTCTCTGTACTCAGAAACACAGTAAAAAAGAATGAATGTTGGCTCAGTGCAGTGGCTCATGCCTGTAATTACATCACTTTGGGAGGTTAAGGCGGGAGGATTGCTTGAGCTCGGGAGGTAGAGACTAACCTAGCAACATAGTGAGATCTTACCTCTACAAAAATTCAAAAAATTAGCTGGGCGTGGTAGCACCTGTAGTCACATCTACTTGGGAGGCTGAGGCAGAAGAATTGCCTGAACCCAGGAGGTTGAAGCTGTGGTGAGCTGTGATGGTGCCATTGCACTTCAGCCTGGGTGACAGAGTGAGACCCTCAACTCAAAAAAAAAAAAAGAAACAAGTTAAAGTATTAATTCAACCCTTGAGCTTTATGTGAGGGAATAATTGAGATAATATGGCCTCTCTTTACTCTGTGTAACAAGGAGATTTTTAAAGTTAGATTCTGATCGGCTTTCAGTTAAGAAAGAATGTTTAGCTAGAGCCAGTAGTATTTACCAACTACGCCTGTGAAAACATTCCTTTTTACCCTCAGATATTCACTCAGCCTTCTGTTTTCCAAGTAACATTATTATAGTCTTTAGTAGTTAGAGAAATTAAGAGCACATTTAAAAAGCACAAGTAGCAGAGTCTTCGTTATTATAAAATTACTACTTTTTATGATAATGCAAGTGTGAGAGGATTTCTAAAAACTTGGAGAATTGAAGTTTAATTGCTAATCATCCTTTGACTTTTTAGGGACACAAACCATAAAAGTTTAAAGCATGTATATTCACTTTTTTTTGGTGTATGTGGTTTTTGTTGTTGTTGGGTTGCTTGATGAAAAGAGGAAATATGGCCATTTAAGAAATTTTGGATATTCTTTTTGCTATGTTTCTTCATTGACCAAATCAGCAATGTAATGAAGTCTTTAGTTAGGATAAAGAAACATGATGAATCTGTCCTATCAAATTCAAGATATTTTTCTAGGCACAATACCTCCTTAGAATGCTAAATGCACCAAATCTAATTCATTGGCAATCTTTTAACCTACCAATCTTTTGTCATCTTTAATCATTTTATTTACTTAAAGAATTCTGTAAGGATTTTCTGGTTAGAAATATGAGACAACTTATATTGGGGATTTAATTGAGATACTTAGGTTGTTATCCAAGTTCTTTTTCCCCCTTTTTGTCACACTTTTTTCTGCTTCAACTTTTTCTTCCACAACTTGGCGCTGCAAGAAAATTACTTAACTTCTGAGTCTTAGATTTTTTTTTTGAGTTGGAGTCTCACTCTGTTGTCCAGGCTGGAATGCCGTGGCACACTCATTGCCACTCCAGCATCGACCTGCTGTGATTCGGCGATCCTTCCGCCTCAGCCTTCCAAGTAGCTGGAACTACAGGTGTGCGCTTCCACACCCAGCTAATTTTTTATTTTTATCTCACCAAATTGCTCAGTCTGGTCTTGAACCTGGGGGCTCAGGCAGTCCACTCACCTCAGCCTCCCAAAGTGCTGTTATTACAGACTGAGCCACTGAGCCCAGTCGAGTCTTAGATGTTTAATCTGTGAAAGGGGTATTTATATAGTTGTCTAACTGTGCTGAGCATATAGGAAAAGTTTCTATCAGTATAATTGCTAGTTAGCCTCATTTCTGCCTTACCTAATTGCTTTCATGGTTCTTCATCTAGTCTATTATACTGTTTTTAAAACTTTACATTACCGTAGCTCAAATAATTAATGTTACCTGATGTTAACTCTTGTCTTGGGGAAGTTTTTCTGAAAAAGCATGTCTATGGTCAACCTACATTATGTCAATATAAATCCCCAAAACATTGCTTCTTAATATGTGTCAATTTAAAAAACTTTCTAGAATCACATTTGAAGGATTTAGTAATTTTCTCTGCAGCAGTGTGTCTCAAAGGCTAGACATTCACATACTACTGCCATTTCTACAAAGTGCTTTGTTAACACTTATTTAATATTTTTAAGACTTAGCCTTAATTGTACCCCATGTATTTAAAAGAGAAAAAACTCAGCCTTGGCTAAGCCATGATATCTGTGAGATTACAGGTTCAGTATATTAGCTATATTTTTTTCTAATGTATGTTGAAGTGATTGCATAATCATTTTGTTTGTGTACTACTCGAAATTATATTGAATTAACTCTTTATTTATTAAAGCACTCCTGACAGGATGATCATTTTACTTCTGAGAATAATTCCCTTTCTTATTTTTTTTCCTCTCTTTCTATATAAAACTCAAACATAGTAACTCTTTTTCTTTAATGGTAAAATAAGACTTTTTGGTGGACAAGAAACACTGTGTAAATATTTGTTGAATACAGTATATCTGATGAATCTGAAAATACAGGAATATTTATTATACTTTTTTCATTTTAATGTTTTGAGGTCCACATGAAGGAAGGGGACTGGAAATGCCCTGATTTTGTATGTAGATTTTCACTCCTTGTTTCTTGCATGGTTTGTTTCTTATCTCCATCCTTGACTGTGTCTCAGAGTCAGGCATGTCTTTGATTCAGTATCTGCAGAGAATAAGAGAAGATGTAAGGGGTGGAGCCGTCCTAACCTTTTTTTTTTTTCTTTTTAATTAGCTGAACATAAGATTCACTAACTTTTTTTCACCATTCTTACAGCTTTTGTCCACTACCCATCCTTTCCCCTTGCCTTTAGATGCTTCTGATACTCCTAATTTCTAAGCCTTTTCTCCAGTGTTTCTGGTATCATTTTTTTGCCCTCCTTTTTTGGGTGGCATGTAAATTTCAGAGTTCTGACAACTCTGCCAAATCAGCAATTGCCCATTTGCTTTCTATAGCCCCAAATTTAACTGTCATTTTTAATTTTTTTTGTCATTATTTGCTAAAATCTTTTTTTTTTTTTTTTTTTTTTTTTTTTTGAGTTGGAGTCTCACTCTGTTGCCCAGACTGGAGTGCAGTGGCACACTCACGGCCACTGCAGCCTTGACCTGCTGGGCTCCAGTGATCCTTCGACCTCAGCCATCCAAGTAGCCAGAACTACAGGTGTGTGCTACCACGCCCAGCTAATTTTTTTGATTTATTGTAGAGACAAGGTCTCCCAAGTTGCCTGGGTGGGTCTCAAACCTGCAGGCTCAGGCAATCCACTCGCCTCTGCCTCCCAAAGTGCTGGGATTACAAGGCTGAGCCACCGAGCCCAGTAGCTAATATCTTTTTAACATTTCTTCATCATTATTTTAGTGGAAGAGAACTGAGATTGACTACAGTAATTATTTCCTCCGTTAGAGTCTTAAGTTCCATGAGAAAGGAGTATTTCTGCTTTACTGCTCTATCCCCATTGGTTAACACAGTGTGTTGTGTATAAATGTATCCATGAAGTTGTTTGTATAAAAAGTAACATTTTATGAATTGCTTTAATAAGAATGATTTTATTCAAACATTACATTTGTACAGGTTGAGTATCCCTAATCCAAAAATTTGAAATCTGAAATGTTCCAGAATATGAGATTTTTTAAACACCAATGTGATGCTCAAGGAAATGTCTACTGGAGAATTTTGGATTTTTGGACTACGCATGCTTAACTGGTATAATGTGTATATTCCAAAATCTGAAACACTTCTGGTCCCAAGCACTTCAGATAAGGGATACTCAACCTGTAGCTATCTGAAAGTGGCCTTTTTTTTAATGGTTGAGGACACTGAAGCTCAGGAGGTTAAGGAACTTGTCTTAGGCTGGTTACATGATGACAGAATCTGATTCTAAACCACTTGTTCTTAATAGAGAATCTTGGGCTTTGTCTACCGAAAGCTGCTGCCTCTTTGAATTGCTATAACCAGATAACAAGAGTTGTCTCAGTGTCTTCACAAGAGCTGTCTTCACATTATGCAATGAAACACTATAGCTAGGAACAAATAGCTCTGAAAGTATTTTGGAAAAGTTCTATATACTAATAATGTTACCACTGATAGAGTATATGTTGGTACCAAGACCTGTGATAAGTTAAGAGTTTTAGACCTATCATAAGAATACTAGGTGTTTTTCCTAAGTATTGAAAAAGGAAGATGACTTTGTGCAGGTACAAAAGGGGATTACAGAGGGGCATTTTCCCCTGGACAGAGCTGTGCAAGAACTGAGTTCCTTGGGCCAGAGCTAGATTTCAATTAAGGTGAGATGTGAGGTGTGGAGAATGTTCTTTGAAAAGATGTGAGGACTTTTGTATATAGGGTATGTTACCTCTCAGATATTTATATATAGAGTACATTAGCCCTTGCACAGCTCTAGTGGTCTTTTGATTGCGACATAAGCTACAGTAGTCAATGAATGTTTCACTAGGTTTAGATATAGCCCGAGTGACATTTCAGTTTCTACCCACACTTTCTTGATTAACATTGTTAGTGGGCCAGTAATTTTCTTCATGATCTTTTTAGATCTAAAGAAGTACAAAATAGTTTCATTTACTTAGTAGGTATGTCCAAACAATATAAATACTTAGGTCCTAACAACTTGGTAACCAGTTGGATAAATAATATATATGAATTCTTTGAAGAAATATTTTTATTTCATTTCTAGTGGGATGTGTACATCTCTTGGGCACTGCAAAACTCCTTAAAACAGGAAATCAGATTGGAACCTCTCATTTCCTATTCTGCATTGATTTGGGGAGATGGAGGAGCATGGTTCTATTTTTTTTTTCTTTTTCTTTTTTAGTGCGGAGACTCAGTTTTGCAAAGATATGGTGGTATGGGAAGGAATATAACAGGATCTAATTTTGAAACTGTGAACCATCTTTCTTGAATTAGTGATTCATGTGGTATGAGAGGGGACCCCAAAAACCCCAGAGTTTACTTAAAAATTGTGTATTTCTTCTTACATGTTTAAACTTCAGTCACCTTTAGAGTACCCTTCTTGATGCAATATACCTGTCAAGATGCTTTTAACACTGCTAAAACAGTTTCTGAACTTGTCAATTTTGATGCTTTTAGTGCTTATGCTGTTTTTTGTTTCACCTCTTCCATAGGCAAGATGTTTCCCTTTGAGGACGTTTTTCATCTGGTGGAACAAAAAATGTTCTTGGGGTAGGATCAGGTGAATTGGGAGAATGGGGCACACGAGTCATGCTGTTTTTGACCAAAAACTGCTAAACACTCAGTGTGATGTAGACAGGTACGCTCATAAGTCACTCATCATGAAGTGGGCAAACAAATTGAAAGAATCTCCAAGAAAAATTCACTGAAGTCAAATGCAGCCCCTCACAACACTGGCTGGTATGCTGTTACTAATGCGTTCCTAGAACACTCACCTAGCAGAGGAAGCCTATACTACAAGGGGCCCAATCTCCAAAAAATAATTTCATTTTTTGGGGTCCCCTCTCATATCCCACAGATACCTAATACTTTGCTTTCCTCAGAAATTAAAACTGTCTTCTTTTAATGTGTCTGTGAGTTCACTGCATGTTGGTGTGTTGTTTAGAAACTTTAAATTTTTTTTAAGTATTGTTAGAGTTAGGGCATGTAACTCAAATCTGTTTGGAATCGAAGGGAACTTTGAATTCTAGTTTCAGTTTAGATCTTAAGTAAAGTTGTCTTTTCTTTACCTTGGAATTTTAGTATTTAAAGTGTAAATAATCATGCTAGCAAAATAAGGCACTGAGCTTCCTATTTTTGCTCCCAGAATTTTTTTTAAAAGGAATCTTTGTCATACTTAAAAGTTTTTTCCAAACTTTTTGAAGCATAGAACTATTTCATTACTGGTTATTTGATAAAAAGAATGGGAAATCAACTGAATTATGGAGAAATGGAATTTTTGTTATCTAGTGTCCTATTTAAATCTTCAACATAAGTGATTTGGTCAGCAGTAAATGTGTTCCAAACACTAAACATAGGTATGTATATGAATACTTAATGGTTATAGTTGTTAGGCATATAATTTGATCTGAATTATGTAATGGAAAAGGTATATTATTTTCATTCTTAACGTCTTTGAAAAGTATACCACTTAAAAGTCTTTTTCAGTGAATGTCAAAGTTGAGATAAAATTAACTTATTTTCTGTAGACATTTTGTTTTCTCTCTTTGTCATTATAAAAGTCCTGTTCTGTCCTTCTGACATATGAGATCAAGAATTTTAGATCCTTTTAAAATAAAATAAAACCCAATGATATGGAATTTTGGCAATTTAAACAGATCTTAAATTTCAGTTACAAAGAAGAGAAAACACATAATAAACACACTGAAGGAATATTTTTCCTTCTAAATATTGTGTGTTAATGTTTGATTTGACACATCTGAATCAATAAAGTGCTGTTATTGCCTTACTATTTGCTTCATTCTAAATTTATAGAGAATTTATAGAGAAGCATGGACAGAATATAAATCAGAAATGATCCATGTCTGTTCAAGTAGCTATTATCTAGCCTAGTGCCATTGAAATATTTTTCATATAGTCAACACTCTAGCCAGACATTCAGATATTGCCTTATTTTTGCTGTATAAAATCATGATATTGCTTGACAGTTGAAAAATAGCAGGTAACCACTTAAGGATGTGTCTTTTCATATAGCTCTAGCTTACTCTGCGTCTACTTTTCTTTTCATGTGTTGGAGACTCAATGAGCTGACTACTCAGTGGGTGGTTTCTGAATTACCTAGAATTTAGAATTTTTGTCTGTAAATGCTGTTTTATGAAGGCTTTTTTGGGGGGGAAGAGGAATACATCTTGTCAGCATTTCTAGTTGAATTAACAGAGAACTAGCTGGCTTCAAAAGCTGTATGAGTGGACTTTCTGGCAATTATATGTAGACTTTGAAATGCCTTTTAAAACCGGGCTTGGTGACTCAGCCTGTAATCCCGCGCTTTGGGAGGCTGAGGTGAGTGGATTGCCTGAGCCTGCGGGTTCAAGACCAGCCTGGGTAACTTGGCGAGACCTCGTCGCTACAATAAATAAAAAAAATTAGTCAGGTGTGGTAGCGCGCGCCTGTTGTTCCAGCTCCTTGGAAGGCTGAGGCGGAAGGATCGCCGGAGCCCAGCAGGTCGAGGCTGCGGTGGCTGGGAGCGGCCACTGCACTCCAGTCTGGGCGACAGTGAGACTCCAACTCAAAAAAAAAAAAAGAAATGCCTTTTAAACTGTATGTGTTTCTATTTTCAAATAGCATTTAAATGCTCTTTCTGAGATAGCTGAACACTTCATTCAGAAGAGTTTCTTGCTTTCTACTCTTCTGAGCAGTGACATGAAGCCAAGAACCAACTGAAATTTATGTTATACCTTAAAGTAGCTACCTGTATTTTTATTCTCCTTTGAATGTTAAGTATTTTAGTTCAAATAATTTGGAGAGTAGCAAATTAGAGCAGGTAAGAGTGCTGCTCCCCAAATTGATCAATATCTGACTTAACTTTTTTCCTTCTTTCCTTCCTCTCATCCTCCCTCATCCTTCTTTCCTTTCCTCCTTCTGTTCTTTGTTGGGCAGCTACTGTATGCTGCACCCTTTGCCGGGTGCTGGTGAGTCAAAATAAACTGGTTTTTGTTGTTAAATACTGTAGAAATTAAGGTGCAAAAATTGCCTAAAAGCAAGATTTGCCTTTGTAGTATAAAATGTAAATTGACTTTAATATAAACACATAGCAAGAACTAAAAATAAAGAAACTTTCTTGAGCCTTAAACAATTTTTAAAAATTCCATAAAGTAATTTATTTTAGTCTCAGATAAAGAGCTGGTCTGTTTTTGTTTTGTTTTGAATTGATCCTAATGTAGAAATGACTTTGTATTGAATACTGTTACCTTTAACATTAGCTTGCTATGACAAACACAGTTCTAGATGTTTTGTATTTGGTTCCAATTAGACTAGCTATTATTATATGTTGTTATAGACTAAGTTTTGTGACTCCCAAATTCATATGTTGAAGCCCCTCAACTAGATTGTATTTTGAGATATGACATTTAAATAGATAAATAAGGTTCAATGAGGACATAAGCATGGGTCCCTAATCCCGTATGACTGGTGTCCTTATTAGGAGAGGGAAAGACAGACTAGGGACGCACACACACAGAGAAAAGGCCAAGTGAAAATGCACTGCAAAGGTGTCACCTACAAGAGAAAGCTCAGGAAACATCAAACCTGACAGCACCTTTATTTTAGATTTTCAGCCTCCCAGACTGTGAGGAGATAAATTTCTGTGTTTTGACCCACTCAGTCTGTGTTTTTTTTTCTTTTTTAAATGTCAGCAATAGCAAACTAATACATATGCCCTAATCAAGGCATGTGTTTGGTAAACCAGTTTTTATTGTTGTCTTGAAGTCCTCAGCTACCACAGTTAAACCCTAATCTTGGGCAGTTTTCAAGACCTTGATTTCTTCCAAATATGTAGATTCCCAGAATGATTTAGCAGATTTCTAGAAATCTCAATTTTCTTTTGCATGGTCTCAGATATTAAGAACCATATATTGAAGGTGTCCTGGGTATATGACTGTGGTTCATTGATTTAGTTACACATCGCTTTTTACATATATACTGGTGTATTTTAAAATGATACCGTATTTTAGTCTGGCAGAGTTTTCTTTCTTAGTGACACATAAAATAATGGCATGTTTTCAATTAGTGGCATCTTAGATTCAGTGAAATACATTTTTCCCTTTTTACTTTCCGCCCCAATTCCCCTAATGGCATCTCAAATAAGTACTCGTGATTCTTCACAATGCTCAGAAAAGAAGTTATTTTGTAGCTTCCCTTGGTAAATAATTTGACTTTCTTAATCCTGTTAGTAAACATTATATAAATATCTGCTGTATTTGAAACCTAGTTTTATATCACTAAAAGTAGAGCGCAAGCTAGTTATCACAAAATAGTAAATATGGCTTAATAGTTAAGAGCACAGACTGTGTTGAGTTCAAATCACAGTTCTACCACTTATTAGCTGTATAACTTAAAGCAAGTTGCTTAACTATTTTCAAATCTGTAAAGTAGGGATAGTAATAGTACCAGTCTCTTAGGGTTGTTGTGAAACTTAAAAGAGTTATGCTAGCCAGGCTCAGTGGCTCAGCCTGTAATCCTGCGCCTTTGGGAGGCTGAGCCCGCGGTTTCGAGATCCGCCTGGGCAACTTGGCGAGACCTCATCGCTACAATAAATAAAAAAAAATTAGCCGGGCATGGTAGCGCATGCCTGTAATTCCGGCTACTTGGAAGGCTGAGACGGAAGGATCGCTGAAGCCCAACAGGTCGAGGCTGCAGTGGCCGGGAGCGGCCACTGCACTCCAGTCTGGGTGACAGAGTGAGACTCCAACTCAAAAAAAAAAAAAAAAAAGAGTTATGCTCTTAAAACCACATAAAACAGTGTCTGGCACATATGTACTATGTAATTGTTAGCTGGATTGTTGTTGTTCCTATATGAGTTAATGTGAGTAGTGTTTTCACTTAAAATTTTTCAAAAAATTATTAGTTACTTTTCTGTATAATCAACAAAACCTGAGGAGTAATGCTATAAATATAATTTAATGTTACTGCTGAACGTTAAAGTAAGATGAACCCAGCCGGGCTCAGTGGCTCAACCTGTAATCCCAGCACTTTGGGAGGCTGAGGCCAGTGGATTTCCTGAGTCCGCGGGTTCGAGACCTGCCCGGGCAGCTTGGCGAGACTTCGTCTCTACAGTAAATAAAATTAAATAAAATTTTAAAAAATTAGCTGGGCACCGTAGCGTGTGCCTGTAGTTCCAGCTTCTTGGAAGGCTGAGGTGGGAGGATTGCCTGAGCCCAGCATGTCAAGGCTGCAATGGCTGGGAGTGTGCCTCTGCACTCCAGTCTGGACGACAGAGTGAGACTCCAACTAAAAAAAAAAAAAAAAAAGTAAAATGAACCCATCATTTAATGATGGATGCTGTAATTAGGTAAAATTAGGATTAAATTTTTAGTTCTCTGTTCACTTTTTCAGTATCTAGCCACTGCCAATGTAATAGAATATATAATTTAGTTATTTCCTCTAATCTCAAACTCTCAAATGTATACGTGCATACGAAGGGGGACCCAAAAAAAAAAAAAAAATTCCAGGAATATCCTTTTGGAGGGTGGACTCTTTGTAGTACATTTGGAATTTGTTCCTCCAGATCAAGGTCAACCAAAGTTTTTGTCTGGAAATTTTGAGAAGGTTGCATCATGATTTGTGGAAGAAACGTCCCACATTGTGGCAAATAGGTAACTGGTTCTTCCACCATGACAATGCACCTGCCCACATGGTGCTGAGTGTCCAGCACTTTTTGACTAAAACAGTTTGACTCCTGTGTGTTGCCCTTCCTATTCACTCAATCTCACGTGGGGGACTTTTTTTGTTTCCCTAGATGGAAAAAGCCCTCAGAGGGAAACGTTTTGCCAATGTGGAAGAAGTGAAACAAAAAAACAGCAGAAGCACTAAAAGGCATTAAAATGACGAGTTCAAAAATGATTTTGAGCAGTGGAAAAGGCATCTCAGTAGGTGATTTACATCAAACGGAGAGTACTTTGAAGATGACTGAAGTTTAAACATTTAAGAAGAAATACACAGTTTTTAATAAGTTCTGGGTGTTTTGAAGGGACACCCTCCCCATACTTATAAGCTCTCATCCAAGGTCCCTAGTCATCAAACTGAGTTTCTTTAATCTGTATCCCTGTGCTCCCAACTAATAAGTCTTCTTTTAGGTTCTTTCTCTTGTGCCAGATATATCTGTATCCAAAATGTTAATGGGCTCGAGGAGGCAAAATCTCCCTTAGTCATAAAGATAGATCAAGAGAATTGCCTGCTTGGGTCACAGTATGATTGAAGTTCTGGTGATAGAGGAAGAAGATACAGTAAAGAGGAGTAAGTCCTTGAGTCTTGGGGTGGAGGGTTGGGAGAGAAGTGCAGGATTTAGAAGCTATGGAAGTGCTAAGGAAAGAAAATGAGGAGTCCTTCCCTTGGTAGGTAGGGAGTAGGCTAGGCTAAAGTAGATTTGTTTACTTGAGTTGTTCATTCATTTACTTGATATTCTTAAGAACTTACAGTGTGTGCCATCTTCTGTGCTAAGCGTTAGTTGATGGATGTTCAAAGTCAGTTTTAGTTTGTCTTATATAGACCTAAGCTTTTAATTTCTTGGGAGAGGAACCTTTCTTAAAAATGGAAGTATAGGCCGGGCTCGGTGGCTCAGCCTGTAATCCCAGTGCTTTGGGAGGCCAAGGTGAGTGGATTGCCTGAGCCCGCGGGTTCGAGGCCCGCGGGTTTGAGACCTGCCCGGGCAACTTGGCGAGACCTCATCTCTACAATAAATCAAAAATCAGCTGGGCATGGTAGCGTATGCCTGTAGTTCCAGCTACTTGGAAGGCTGAGGTGGAAGGATCGCCGGGGCCCAGCAGGTTGAGGCTGCGGTAGCTGGGAGCGTGCCACTGCACTCCAGTCTGGGCGATGGAGTGAGACTCTATCTCAAAAAAAAAAAAAAAAAAAAAAATAGAAGTATATATTAGTGTGATGATTTATATGATAAGTTTAAATTATTTTCAGATGAATATATGGGTAGAGGTAGAGGATGTGTAAGAAGCTGAGGGGACGAAGAAATTTAAACAAGAACCATAAAGAGAGGCCAGATGAATATTCCTGTGAGGAAAAGAAGACTGAAAATGAACTTTAAAGAACTAAGCCAGAAAGGTAGAGAATTTGGGCACAGAGCTTTCTACTGTGCATGTGGGAATTTAACATGACTGTCAATTTGTTCTTTCCTAGGATCCCTTTTCTATGTAACCTTTTTTATTTTAGTTGTTTCTTTTTAGTCATTTCTTTTAAGTAGTAAAATGGTGATATTCTCTTGAAAATCCTGGCTGTGGCAGACAGAGAAGCTGTTTGTTTCTTAAAGCATAAAAGTGGTTCTTGGATAATTGCTAAGTTCCAAAGGATTCAGTGCTATATCATTCCTTTTGTTCAAATATGTGTACAAATTACTCTGTTGTTGTGTTTATCTTTCTGAATTCTCAGAACAACTTATTGGATTGGTAATAGTACTTACCTGTGAGAATTAAATGTTATAATCCAAACAAAGTATTAGCATAATGATATATCATAATCATGTAACATTTCCTGTGTGCTAGTTATTATTATTATTATATTATATTTTGGATTTTTGCTTATTTCCTTTAATTTTCACAACTTTATGGGGAAATAGCTATTGCTGTTATACCTGTTTTACAAATAAGAAAAACTGAAGCATCAAGTGGTTAAGTAAATTGTCCAAACACGCTAGAATGTTGAAGAATCACAATTATGAGACTAGACTGCATCATTGAATGTAGTTGAAGAAAGACTGTGAATACTGGACTGTTTAAATATAATAGTTGAAAGTTAAATTTAGATATTTGGGGTTTTTTCTTTTTCAGTTTTTTTTTTTTTTTGAGTCAGAGTCTCACTCTGTTGCCCAGGCTGGAGTGCAGTGGCATGTTCAGGGCTCACCACAGCCTCAACCTCCTGGGCTCCAGTGATCCTTCTACCTCAGCCACCATGCCTAGCTGATTTAGTTTGTTTGTTAGAGATGAGGTCTCACTACTCACTGTGTTGCTTAGGCTGGTAGGCTGGGGTCAAACTCTTGGACCCAAGCAATCCTCTTGCCTCAGCCTGCCAAAGTGCTGGGTTGAAAGGTGTGAGCCCCACTGCACCCAACCTGGGTTGTTTTCTTTGAGTATTCATATTATTGCTTTTCTAAGGATATAATCAATAATTTGGGAGCTATTGATGCTTGTTATTCCAACTGCAGAACTATGCACGTTAAAAGCCACCACTGATACATTTAAGATAAAATAAATTCTACCTATTTGCCTGTTTTCGTAGTTCCTTCTGAAGCTAGTCTCTTTCCTTATCCTATTGCTTAGTTTGTTTTCCTAGCCTTGCTTGTGTAACTCATGTTGAGGAATTTTTCTTATAAATATCCAGGCCCACTACTTCCAACTGTTAAGTATTAAAAGATGTCTAATAAAGTTGAGACTTGGATAGTGGGATAATAAAAGAAAGCTTATAAAATAAAACTGAGGAAATAATTTTTACCTAAAACTAGTATGAATCTGGAGTCTTTCTTATTAAGTTAAGTAGTAGAAGAAAATAAAAT
Source organism: Carlito syrichta (assembly GCF_000164805.1). Lineage (NCBI taxonomy): Eukaryota > Metazoa > Chordata > Mammalia > Primates > Tarsiidae > Carlito > Carlito syrichta. The sequence continues at coordinate 82,969 of NW_007246388.1, read as the reverse complement.
TCCAGTGGGGGGAATATTTAAATATTGATGGAAAATTGTGCCAACAAAGTTCTGCTCAAATATAATTGCACAATTAATATCCTGCTTGTCGAGACTTATTTCTGAGTCACCTGTTTGAACAATTAAGGGATATAGGATGGTCCTGCTTCATATTCATTCCAAAAATAATTAGTTTATTGTGAAAACATTGGTGAGTAAGTTTCCATAGTAGAATTGGAGTCACAGCTGTAGTCATCTTTAAATTAGTAACAGCATATTGCAGATTAGTGCTGTTGAAGTCTCAGGGTCTGCATTCTAAGTCGAACTTTCAGCACTTGTTTGGAAACCTTTACATATTTTTATTTCACTTCATGTTTACAGTGTCTACTTTAAGCTGCCTCATGCCCATTATTTATTTTAAACTTCTACCCATGGTTGTCAGCAGAGGAACACAATGACATCTCAAAGAAACTAGAGAAAGCTCGCTTTGAACTCTCTCAGTTTTTGTTTGCCTGTTTTGTTTGACTTACCTGTGTTTAGATTCATCTTGAGAGACTTCCCTGCATTTTTAATAGAAAGGTTTAACCTTTCTTGTGTTTCTCAGGTCCTTCATTTCTTCTTGTATATCCCTGCAATATTTCAAATGTTCAATACCAAATTCCATCATTTCTCTTCCTCTTAAATTTTCTATTTGAATGACATCAAAGTCAGACAAGTAGAAATCATCTCGTTACCACTGTTTCTTGCTGCTTTTACCACTCTCTAATCCAGAGTCCACCTAGGTTTGCTATAGGTCTAGCCATAGTCCATATCTACTGTCATTTCCTTAGTTCTTACTCATTGCTAACTTGTATAGCAACAACCCTGTTAAGTGCTATGATCCCCATTTTAGGAGGTCATACCGCTAATAAATGTCAGTTATAGCCGGGCTCCGTGGCTCAGCCTGTAATCCCGCGCCTTTGGGAGGCTGAGGTGAGCGGATTGCCTGAGCCCGAGGGTTCGAGACCTGTTTGGGCAGCAAGACCTCATCTCTACAATAAATCAAAAAATCAGCCGGGCGTGATAGCACATACCTGTAATTCTGGCTACTGGGAAGGCTGAGGCGGAAGGATCACCGGAGCCCAGCAGGTCAAGGCTGCGGTGGCCGGGAGCGGCCACTGCACTCCAGTCTGGACGACAGAGTGAGACTACAACTCAAAAAAATGAAAACAAAAATAAATGTCAGTTATTTTCTCCAACTAACATATACATTAATAAATATGTATAGAAATAAGTGTTCTACCAGGAAAATATGTTGACTGGGAGAGGCCAAGAAAGTTTTTAAAATGAAAAGGAAGGGAACTATGAGATATTACTAGATACTATCAAATTTAAAATGGTAACAATAATGTGGCTTGGGATTTAATATAGATACATTGGTGGAACAGATTAGAAAGCTAAAACTATACCCATATGAAATGTGTATAATAAAGATAGCATTTTGAATTGATGGTGAGGAAATGGATTTAGAGCCCCTGGGTGTGAACCCAGAGTCAGGTGGGGAGTGCGGAACTCCTGTAGGACACAGCCCACTGCCAGAGTTGCAGCTCTGATTTATTCTGTGTATGTGGCTAGAACAATTTCTTATTCTCAAAAGAAAAACCAATAGATTCAAATTCACTATACCACAAGTTAAACATGAGATTAGTTAAAATGAGATAGTAAAAATTAGAAAACATATGTATTCTTTAATCTTGGAGTGGGAAAAACCACAGAAGGAAATCTCAAAAGGAAAATTAAGCGGAATCAAAAGGTAAACTAGAAAAAGATATTAACGATATATGATAGGCAAAGGTTACCACGCTTATTATGTAAAAATCTTTTAGAAATACTAACAAAATGAAATTGACAGAACATCAGTAAATACTGAAAGTAAAGATACATAAAATAAATGCATAAAGCTATTAAAAATATGATGAAAGTTCATTCTGTTAACTAGTATTCACTGAGGCCCTTATTTGCCTTATACATTTGGATAGAGTTTTAAAAAGAGTGAAACCAGCTGGTCTTGGTGGCTCAGCCTGTAATCCTGTGCTTTGGGAGGCTGAGGTGAGTGGATTACCTGAGCCCGCATGTTTGAAACGCGCCTGGGCAACTTGGTGAGACCTCATCTCTACAATACATCAGAAAATCACCTGGGCGTGGTAGCGCATGCCTGTAATTCCGGCGGAAGGCTGAGACAGAAGGATCATGGGAGCCCAGCAGGTCGAGGCTGCAGTGGCTGGGAACAGCCACTGCCCTCTAGTCTGGGAGACAGTGAGACTCTTAAAAAAAAACAAAAAAAAACCAAAGAGTGAGACCAACCTTATACAGGCTTCTTGAAGGGAAATCGGCAGTTTGATAAAAATTAGAGTTGTACACAGAAAATGTACATGAAAGGCTATTTAACTTATATATGCTATTATTTAACACAGACATGATAAAAACAAATTGTACTGTATTCATAATGGGATACATTTTTGTTGCAAATGAAGATGTGATGTAAGTATTTTTCTAAACTGGATTCCCACAACTGTCTGAATTAAGAAAAAAAGTTCTAGTAGAAGGATTTGTACCACAGTGATAACAGTTGTTCATTTTAAGATTAAGAATGATTTTTACTTTCTCTTTTCTGTTTCTAAAGTTTTTGTAATGTACATTACTTAATTTTTATTTAGGAAGATAAATAATTTTTGTTTAAATAGTACCGAGCTACTGTTTATCATTGTTTGTTGGAACAAATGAAAGTGAGAGCACTGCCTCTCTAATCGTGAATTTTACTACTTAGAGAATTTGACACTGTTTAGCCCTGAGATCTGGGGAACCTCACCAGTAGGTAGTATGGTTGGATAGTGACCATGGACCATGGCTGAGTTTTATATCTGGTAGTATTGGTATAGAATTTTAATGGCAGAGAAGGTACTTTAAAATTGCAGAATAGCCGGGCTCAGTGGCTCAGCCTGTAATCCGCGCCTTGGGAGGCTGAGGTGAGTGGATTGCCTGAGCCCGTGGGTTCGAGACCCGCCTGGGCAACTTGGTGAGACCTCATCTCTACAATAAATAAAAAAATTAGCCAAGTGTGGTAGCGCACACCTGTAGTTCCAGCTACTTGGAAGGCTGAGGCAGAAGGATCACCGGAGCCCAGCAGATCGCGGCTGTGGTGGCCGGGAGCGGACACTGCACTCCAGTCTGGGCGACGGAGTGAGACTCCAACTCAAAAAAATAAAATAATAAAATAAAATTGCAGAATAAAATTCTGTCTGTTTTCATTTCCTGTTTTTGGAGGGTTATATTTTCAGATTCTTTACAAATGAGACTTTTGGTCTAAAATGCTTACTTTTATGTTATTGCTGACTCAACTTTTAAATCTGTGAAATCAAAATATTCCCATTTGCTTCTTACCAACTTGCTATAAAGCATAACTAATTCAAACTGTATACATTTTCATTTTTTCCACTTAGTTTCCAAACTTTCTAGTTTAGGGGTTTAGGGTTGTATGTGTAGTTTAGGGTATATGTGTAGCAATTTTTAAACTATTGTAGCATAGATATATAATAGCTTTTTTCTGCTACCCAATTAGAAGAGAGAGGTCATTTGTTTGTTTTGCTCAGTTCCTTTCACATAGAGATACTTAATTTGACCTTATTTCAGTTGGACATTTTGTTGTTGTTTAATTATAAAGTAACTTAGGAGGGATGGAAGGGTAAAGTAAAGCTAGCCAGAGGTGAGTGATGGCAAAGTGATAAATGCTAGATAAAGGACTAATAGAGGATGAAAAGGGTAGTTCCAAAGAAGAAGACAGATAAAGAAGCCACAATACTGATAGGTTTGATATGGTCTCCTGGAAGAAAATGAGTGGAATCTATCTTAACTCCTCTAATACCTTTCATGGAGATAGTAGCTTTCATTTTGGAAAGCACAGGCACTTAATCCACATTCATGGTTTATACTTGTGTAGTCCCAAATACAGGCTCCCCTTCCCCCCATAGAGCACTAATCCTTTTTCCCCCTAGAAGCTTTGCCAGGATTGTTGTTTACTTAATTGTCTTTTAGATGCATTGGGGAGTTAGGTATTTATATGGTTTATTGTACATAAGTGCTATTGAACTTACTGTTTGAAGTTGGCATTTCTTTTTTGTTCTGTTGTAGTTATGTTTCTTAGAATCTGATTCATATTCTTTTCCGTATATTATTAGAAATATTGAAAAATGTGTTAACACAGTTTGTGTTTTATATAGGCAAATGGTATATTCATTGCCTTTTCTGAACTACTGAATTTTGTGGAATTCTGTTTTATAAAATTGATAGGCAAAAAAATAACTGATAAAATTTATAGGTAGAAGCTTCCATGAAATTAATCCCTTTTAGTTATTTCAGTCAATGAACTTGTTATATTTCTACATTAATAATCTTTAAGTTTTTATAGTAGGAATTTACTACTTTTAAGATTTCCAAGTCAAGTTTATTTCCATAATTAACATATATTCATCTGTGAAGTTAATTTTTCAAAAGCAACATGTTATATCTCATTTAAGAAATTGAACACTCAAGAATTGAACAATAGTTGACTGGTTTTTTTTGTGTTTACTACTTCACATTCCAATTTCTGCTTAGCTTTGGTGTCTTGTAATCTGGTTTGGTCAATCTAGTCTCTCCACTAAACACCCCACTATTTCATTCTGTAAACATGTATTGAATATGTACAATATATACCTTGTTTTATAATGGGAATATGAAACACTGTGGTGATACTATAACTGTGATGATACAATCTTTTACCTTAAGCAAAGTCTTAAAGAACAATCAAACCATAGCACAGTGACTTTCAGACTTTTTTTTGGACAGATAAAATTATGGCTAGTTTTGTTGTTAGTGATGTTTTCCAAAACGGCAAGCAACTTTTAAAAAATAAGATGACAAACAAAATAACATGTTGCCTGGATTTATAAGATAGCTGTCTTCCTGGAAAAGTCTGTATATATTTTAAAATCCTGCACTTCCTCCTTTTGCTTTGTTTTTATCAGTAAGTGGTTGGGCTCAGATAAGTATAAACATTTTTCACCTGCATGCCTATTCAGCATTACAGTCTACAGTTGAGTGGGATGTATGTCAGTTCTTTCTTAGCAGAACTAGTTTTTCAAATTGAAGATAGAGAGCATTCCAGGCTTCTCCCATCAAGATGACAAAAGATGCCACTGCAAAATTCCATAATGCCTTATAGAGAATAGTTCAGACTCAGTGAGAATCAGTGGGCCTACAGCATTGTGTCCGAAGTAGAGACTTGCTCCAGAGAGGTAGTCAGGGAAGATACTAACCTTACTACCGGGGAGTACATACTCTGAATTGTTATATCCAGATTATTTTTCCAAAAAGAATTTTACTATGTTGTACTTATATTCCAAGGGATGGCAGCACTGTAACATTTTTCCGTGCTATGTAGTAAAAAGTCTAAACTTCTCAGGTTATTTATTATTTATGTTCCTTGATGATCGAAACATATACTTTTCCAGTTCTCACCTTTGTCAAGAACTGTGAAAGCTTTGAGATTTTACCCTTCTTGCAGCCTAACATGTGAGCCTGTGGATCCTGGCAGAGGACACTGGTTTCTAAGTTAGGTTCAAGAACAGTTTAGACTTATAGTAATAGCCAAAACATCATTTTTCTTGTGCTATTTTCTTAGGTCCCAGTTCCCACAGATCAGGTGACACCTGTATAAGCAGTCTGCTGTATTTCAGGAGAAAACCCTGAACATTCCCTGGAATCTCAGCCAGCTTGTTCCTTTAATTTGCCCTTTCCATTCTGTGCTCAAACTTCTCTATATCATCCTAATTTTGTAAGATTCCATATCAAACAGATGTTTTCTTTCACACCCCTCATTGTAGACTTGTCTTTGAATGGGTTAGAACCCTTCCACGATGTTCCTCCTATCTCTGGATACTCCAGTGACCCATATTTTTTTGGATAGTAGCTTCAGTGTGTTTTTTTTCTGTGCACGATTTTTTTTTTTTAAACTTTGTGCACCTTTCCTATTGTCTTCCCTGCCATATTGTGCTTTGCTCAGTATCTTAAAGTCTGTTCAAACAGTGCCTGCCTGCAGAGATTTACACTATTTTTTCTCTCACAGAACTCTTTAGGACAATGTATTGGGATGTGTTCAGTTGCAAGGAATGGATAACCCATCCCATAATGGATATAATGGGTAGAGATGTGTTTGTTTTGTTTTGTTTTGTTTTCATGTAAACAGTGTGGAGATAGATAATTGCTGGAGTTGATTCAGCGTTTTAGCAATTCTCTCTTGTAAGCCCTTTCAATATGCTGTACCATCTGTATTTCTTTTTTTCTATATCTGCAATTCCAAATTATAGCCATCCTTTAAATTACAAAGTTTTTAATAGAGTCTTTCCTAACTCCCCAGGTGAAAATACTCATCCTTTATGTTCTCATAGGCAGCACTAAACTAGAAAATGGCTTTTATCACTAAATTATATATATGTGTGTCTTTTCCTCCCTTCTAGACTGTGCATTCCACATCTGTGATGTAACTTTTGTTACCCCCTGTAAAGTGCCTTGTTTAAGGTAGACACAGTTGGTTTGCGAGTTGAATGAATAATGCAAAAATGAATGAATTGTCTTCCCTTTAAGAAAACCCTGTCACTGAGAGTTATAGAGCTTAGGAAGGGATTTGTTGGCAGAGAGTAGATGTGGAAGTATGAGTTTTAAGTAGGAAACTTAATTGTGGGAGTTATATGCATGTATTGTTGAAAGGAATATTTGTATTGTATAAACTAATTTCTGAATGCACAGATATTTCTTTAATGCCATCAAAATATATTTTCATGTTCTATCAAAACATCCTGCTAATTGCATGTGGAAATAAAACCAAAACTATTTTTTATTTTAGTGCTTAGATGAGTATGAAGATGACGAAGCAGGACAGAAAGAGCGGAAACGAGAAGATGCAATCACACAGCAGAACACGATGCAGAATGAAGCTGCAAGCTTATTAGACCCAGGCAGTTCCTATCTACTACAGGTATTCCAAAATACCAGGAAGTCACTTTCTATTTTAGTGACAATTTAATAGTTACTGTTAATAATGTTTCTAGTCATTTTGGTAGCACCAGCTTTTATTTTTTGAGGGATTTAGCCACTGTTTTCCTTGTATCCAAATAATTTTTGACTTAGGCAGTGTTTGGTTTTTAGTTCTTGATCAGTGAGTATTTGCTGACTGTCTGATTAAGCAGGCTTAAGCAATATCAACTGTAAAAATAACCAAGAAAAATGATTACCTTCTTAGGAATTTGTAAGTTAAAGTGAGTGGCCAATTCTGCTCCAGGCTATTTCCATTAGAATTACATAGCAAATAAGAAGTGGAACAGGAAGTTTCTCCAAAGTAGCATATGAAACATTATAATAAAATGTAATTTGTAGTATTGTGAATTGCCAGAAACACTTGTTTCTGTGTAATTATAAAATACTTTTAAAAATAAAATTTAACTCAGTTTCAAATTAGCTATTATTTTGGGCTCTCGTGGCACAGAAAATTGGGAGTTGATCATGTAAGAATGCCTCCATGTAAAGCATATACTGTACAGCATGGGTCCCCAGTCCTTATGACCCTTAGGAACCAGGCCGTGCAGTTGGAGGTGAGCAGCGGGCAAGCAAGAAGCTTCATGAATCTGCAAACAGTTGATGTATTACAGTTTATTCTTGATTTATTATGGTCTCTGTGTAGTGAAACCTCACTGCTAATGCTAATCTGTATTTGCAGCCACTCCCCATTGCTCACATGACCGTCTGAGCTCAGCCTCCTTTCAGATCAGCGGTGGCATTCGATTCTCATAGGAGCACGAACCCTGTTGTGAACTGGGCATGCACGGGATCTAGGATGCTTGTTCCTTATTAGAATCTAATGCCTGATGAGCTGAGGTGGTGATGCTAGCGCTGGGGAGTGACTGCAAATACAGATTGACATTAGCAGTGAGGTTTGACTGCACAGAGACCTTAAGTCATTCGCTTGCAAACTCATATCAAAACCCCATCAATGAGTAGCAAGTGAGTGGATGTACTTCAGTTGTACAGCTGCATCTGGTGGCAGGCTTTAAGTCAGAGTCTGACAATTATTTTAGCCTGCATATGGCCTACCTGTTATTTCATTTACCACTTCCATCTACACCTCTTTTTAAAAATTTTATGATGAGTTGTATAATTACTTCACTATATATTACAATATAATACTAGAAATAAAGTGCACAATAAATGTTTTACACTTGAATCATCTTGAAACCATCACCACTTCCCATCCCTCACCCCAATTTGTGGTAAAATTGTCTTCCACGAAACTGGTTCCTGATGCTAAAGAGGTTGGGTACCACTGCTCTACAGAGTATTTTATATGAACTGTAATTTGAGAATGTTCTTGATGTAGGCTAGTCTTAAACAATTTTTGTAGCATTTTAAACTTTAAACTTATTTTTATACATGATCTCAAACCAGGTGAAGTGGGTACCAAAGGGAGGCACAAACTTTACCTGTACAATGACCACTTGTGTACCTAATCTTGAATTGTACCCCACATCTTTAAAATACAATAAAAAATAAAAAATTATTTTAAAAAGGGCATACAGTTACATGGTACAAAATGCAAAAGTCATAAAATATACGTGGTAAAAAGTCTCCTTCGGCAACTTGGGTACCTTCCGTAGAGGTAACTAGTGCTTTCTTTTCTTGTGTATTTTTACAGAACAACTCCAAAAATGAAATTTTAAAAATATTTATATGTCTATATATGTATTCCTTTTTAACCTACTTTTATTAAAAGAGCATTTTAAGCATGTTGTTTTGCATCTTGACCTTTTTAAATTTAATATTGTGGAGAGACTCCAGCATAAAGCTTCCTTAGTATTATTTTTAACCAGTAAAGAATATTTCATTTTATAGAAATATTCTAATGAACTTTTCTTAATGCTCATTTAGGTTCTTTATATTCTTTTTTTGTTATAAACAATCCAGTGGTGAAAAACTGGACATCTGCTTTTTTGCATGTGTGTGTGTAAATCTGTAGGAGAAAATCCTAGTAGTAGAATTGCTGGATAAAAAGGAATGTGCATTTGTAATTCTGGATTTTTTAAAAAAGTATATGTATTGCCTAAATTACTTATTAAAAAGGTTTATTAGTTTACATAATCAGTGGCATTTTGTGAGAAGGCACTTGTGAGTTTTGTGTTTCTCGTCTTTTTATTTCACTTATTTTCATTTTGAAATGATCTCAGCTTACTGAAAAATCGTAAGTACTACATACAGAGAACTTTTTTTCTCCTAAATTGAGAGTAAGTTGCTAATGTGATGCCCCATTACTACTAATACTTTACTCTGTTTTCTAGAAACAAGGTCTTGTATATAAACACAACATAGTGGTTAAAAATAGGAAATTAGAGCCGGGCTCGGTGGCTCAGCCTATAATCCCGCGCCTTTGGGAGGCTGAGTTGAGTGGATTGCCTGAGCCCGTGGGTTCGAGACCCACCTGGGAAGGGAGACCTCATCTTTACAATAAATAAAAAATCAGCTGGGCGTGGTAGCGCATGCCTGTAATTCCGGCTACTTGGAAGGCTGAAGTGGAAGGATTGCCGGAGCCCAGCAGGTCGAGGCTGCGGTGGCCAAGAGCAGCCACTGCACTCTGGTCTGGGCGACAGTGAGACTCCAACTCAAAAAAAAAAAAGGAAATTAAAATTGACACATTATTACCATCTAGTATGCAGACTCATTAAGTTTCACTATTTTGTATTTAGTTTTACTTAGCGGTTGTTCCCGTCATGTCACTCCCCCCCCCCCCCCCCACCCTATTCCCCTGGCAGTTTCTCACTCCTGCCAATCCTTTTCTTATAGTATTATGATAGTTGTTCAAGGTCTGCTTATGAGTGAGAATATATGACATTCTGTTCTTTGTTTCTGTGATAGATCACTGAGTATGGTAGACTCTAAATCCATCCAGTGTGGAAGCGTGGAAGCGTTCCTTTTTCTCCTCATCTTCACTAGCATCTGTTGTTGTTTGTTTTATTTTTTTTGAGTTGGAGTCTCACTCTGTCACTCAGACTGGAGTACAGTGGCCGCTCCTGGCCACCGCAGCCTCTACCTGCTGGGGCTCTGGTGATCCTTCCGCCTCAGCCTTCCAATTACAGGCGCACGCTACCACACCCGGCTAATTTTTTAATTTATTGTAGAGATGAGGTCTCACCAAGTTGCCCAGGCGGGTCTCGAACCCGCGGGCTCAGGCAATCCATGTTTTATTAATGATGGGCATTCTTACTGGGGTTAGGTGATATCTCGGCGTGGTTTTGATTCTCATTGCTTTGATGATTAGTGAGGCTAAGCACTTTTTCATGTGTCTGTTGGCTGCCTGGTTATGTCTTTGATCCATTTAGAGTTGGTTTTTGTGTATGGTGATAGGTGGGGGTCCTGTTTCAATCTTCTGCATGGGGTCAACCAGTTTTCCCAGCACCATTTACTGAATAGGCTCTCCCCTCCCCAGTGGTTTTTGATGGATACTTTGTCAAAGATGAGTTGGTTGAAAACCTGAGGTTTTGCTTCATGAATCTCTATCCTGTTCCATTGGTCCATATGCCTATTCTTGTACCAATTCCGGACTCTTGATTATTGTAGCCTTATTGTAAAGTTTTAAAAGTCTGGAAGTGTTATACCTCCCGCTTTGTTTCTTTGGCTGAGGATTGTTTTGGCTATTCGTGGTCATTTATGTTTCCATATGAATTTCTATATTGTCATTTCCAGGTGTGAGAAGAATAATGTTGGTAATTTAATGGGTATTGAGTTGAATTTGTAGATTACCTTTGGTAGGGTGGACATCTTAGCGGTGTTGATTCTTCCTATCCATGAGCATGGAATATTTTCCATTTGTTTGTGTCTTCTTGGATTTCTTTGAGCAGTGTTTTGTAGTTTTCATTGTAAAGGTCTTTCACTTCTCTGGTTAGGAAGATGCCAAGGAAATTCTTTTTTTGTGTGGCTATCGTAAATGGGATTGTGCTTTTTATTTTGTTCTCTGCTTGCATATTGTTGATGTATAAGAATGAAACTTTCTTTTGCATGTTTATTTTGTACCCCCAAGACTTTGCAAAGTCCTTTATCAGGGAAAGCAGGTTTTTGACAGATTCTCTTGGATTTTCGCGGTGTAGGATTATATCATCAGCAAAGAGGGATAACTTAATTGCCTCCTTTCCTATTTGGATACCCCTGATTTCCTTCTCTTGTCCAATTACTATTGCTAGGATTTCCAACGCAATGTTAGACAGGAGGGGTGAGAGTGGGCATCCTTGTCTTGTTCTGATTTTCAGGATTGTTAGTGGGGTATTAACGTCCCCAGCTATAGTAGTGTTAGAGTCAATATCTTTATTTTGTTTACTTAGTAGTTGCTTTATAAATGCTAGTGCTTCTGTGTTTGGGTGCATATATGTTTAGGATGGATATTTCTTGCTGATGGATTGAACCTTTTATCATTATGTAGTATCCTTCTGTATCTTTAAAAATTTTTTTGATAGCTTAAAGGTTGTTTTGACTGATACTAAGATTGGAACTCCTATCTTCTTTTGCGATCAACATGCCTGGAAACTCAGCATCTTCTTACTTTGAGTCTGTGTGCATCCCTTGTAGTGAGATGAGTTTCCTGGATTCAGAAAATTATTGGGTCATGGTTTATTATCCAGCTTGCCATTCTGTCTTTTCAATGGTGCATTTAGTCCCTTCATGTTCACGCTGATTATTGAAATGTGATTGTTTATCCCCAATATGAGGTTCCCTGTGAAACTGGTCTAGAAGCTGCATAATCTCTTAGGGGTTGAATGTCTGGGAAGGATTTTAATTCTCCATCACTGATGAAGCTGAACCTGGCTGGAGAGGAAATTCTTGGTTGAAATTGTTTCTCTCTGAGGATTTTGAATATTGCACTTCAGTCCCTTCTAGCTTGAGATGTTTCTGCCAGTGGGTCTGCTACTATTCTGACAGGTTTTCTCCTGTAGGTAGTCTGACCTTTATCATCTTGCTGCCTTTAGGATTTTTTATTTTGTGCCTACTTTGTGTAGGCGAATTACTATGTGTCTAGGGGTTGGTCTTCTCATTTAATGTCTTGTGGGGGTTCTCTGTATCTCTTGTGTTTGGCTGGTCACATCTATGGTGAGATGGGGAAAGTTTTCTTGGATAACCTCCTGGAATACTTGCTCCAAGGTATTTTCCATTTCCCTTCTTCTAGGATACCAATCAGGTTTAGATTCGGCCTCTTGATATAATCACACATCTCTTGGAGGCTTTGTTCTTTTTTTTCTTTTTTACTGAGTTTCCATTCTTATTTTTAGAAAGCAGGACTTATTGAGAGGACAGAAAAGCTCCCACAGTGGGAGGGGGACATGAGGGGGTTGCCCTCTTTCTGTTTTTTTCAGATTAGGTTAATTCCATGTTTTTGTCTTCAAGTTCTGAGAGTATTTCTTCTTCTTGATTAATTCTGCTTTCCATGTTTGTCATCTTGTTATTTATTTCCTGGATGAATTTTTTATGGCCAAAATCTCTATTACAAGTTCTTTTAGTGTTGCATCTTGTCTTTCCTGAGTCTTATTCATTCTTTCCATCCATTCCCTAATCATTGTTTAATTCAGGGATCAGTCGTTGGTGACTTCCATATTGGGCTCTGAGGTATGATTTTTTAGGCATTTTCTCTCTGTAACACTGGGAATTACCTGTGTACCTCCATTGATTTTCCCCCCCCCCTATTTGTGACAGATCTCTTTCTTTTCTCTTTAGTTCTGTTATTCAGTGTCAGTGGGAGAGGCTTTCACTTCTGATGCTTGCTCAGCCCTCTCTTCTTCCCTCTCTTCTTCCCTCATCAGAGCTCTGAATTTGTTCTATTTTGAAAAGGGCTATGGGTGGGAAACTCTGCTATCTCCTGTACTTTTGAGAATTGAGTAAGATGAAGGATGGAGAGTTAGGATTCAGAAACTACTTGCAAATCACAATGTTCACTAGTTGTGTTATGGGTTCCCTGAGACCCATTCCCCACTACCACTCTATATGACGATGCAATGAGTATGTGTGTGTACCGCGATCCCAAGATACAGTAACAACAATGAGAAGAACAAAGAAAAGTATAATGAAATGAGACAGACAAGAATTTTTTTAAAAAATTAAAAACAAAACAAAATGGAACAGCAGAAACCAAAGCAAAAAAACATTTAAACATATACATGCACACAAACACATATCAAAACAAGGTGGAATAACAAGAAACAACAACAAAGAAAAGCAGGAACACCAAACATACAAACATGCCCAACCCAAAATGAAGGGAGCAGAAAAAGGAGGGAAAAAAAAGAAAAGAGAAGGAAAAAAAGGAATTCAAATCAAACCCTCACACGTGTTCACATACACTGAACTAAAAAAAGAGAAGAACAAAACAAAAACAAACAAAAAAACCTGAAAGAGGAACACTCAATCCTTCACGTGCACACATAAAGAGAAAACAAAAAACAAAAAAAGAAAGAAGAGGGGAAAAAAAGGGTTGAGGAGATGCAGATTGAACCCTCACATAAACATTCATGCACAAAGGAAAAATATTAAAAAATCAGCAAACATGGCCAGGCTTGGTGGCTTAGTCTATAATCCCAGCATTTTAGGAGGCCAAGGCAAGTGGATTGCCTGAGCCCACGGGTTCAAGACTAGCCTGGGCAACTTGGTGAGACCTCGCCTCTACAATAAATAAAAAATTTGCTGGGTGTGGTAGTGCGCACCTATATTTCCAGCTACTTGAAAGACTGAGGCAGAAGGATCGCCAGAGCTCAGCTTGTCGACACTGGAGTGGCCGTGAGTGTGCCATTGCACTACAGCCTGGGTGATGGAGTGAGACTCCAACTCAAAAAAAAAAAAAATTAGCAAACAAACAAAAAAACCTCCCTCTTGTGACGGATTCTGTAATTATTTCTCTCAATTGCTTCTCTGCTAAATCCTCAAGAGAGCTTCTGCCTCATTCACTGTCTCCCCAGTGTCCATCCCAGGGAGGAAGGAGGCAGTGGGGGTAGGTGGGGCTTCAGTCCTCCCCTCCCACTCTAGTATGGTCAGGGGATCCCTTCCTGTGAAAATTGAGGGATTGTCTCTTCCCCAGGTTCTGGCAGGGTAGGGGGACTCCCCAGTCAGTCTTATTCTGGAGTAGAGTCCTCCTAGTGTGGCGAATGTCTGGCTCTGTCTGGGTTTGTCCCTCTTAGTCATGCCTCAGCAGTGTAGGTTTGACGTTCAGAAGATTGCTGGGGAGGAGGGGGTTGGGTTAGCCCTGAACTCACCACGGATCTTTTTGGAGGTCTCCCTCGTCCTTTTCTCGTCATACCCTTTGTCCCTCAGCTGAATCAGGATGGGGGTGGGTCCTCTGAGATTCAGCCCTTGTCCTGTCCCTCTGGAGTCTGTGCTTTTAGGATATTCCCTCTGGGTCACAGTCAATCCCTGAGTAGTTAGTTAATCCTTTGGTCACAGAGATTGAGTTGGGTCTGTCCCTCCATAGTGAGCAAGCCAGAGCACTTTCCTGCCCAGTTTTCAAGAAGGTAGCAGGGTGCCTCTTTTATCTTTTCCCTTGGGATTCTGTCTCTGGGCTTCCTCATTGTGCTCTCTCTGCAGCCCTTGCTGCCAGATTCCGGGCAGGCACTACAGTGGTGAGTCAGAGCCTGGAGCCAACAGTCTCTCTCGGCAGCTTCCTCCCTAGAAGGACTTTGTTGATTTTTTTTTTAAAAAAAGGTGCTCAGCTTCTCCATCATGAAGCACTAGGGACCAAGCAGAGCAGCTGAGGCACCAGCTCACTAGAAGCCTCTTTAAGCTTTTGTATCTTTTGCCATGTCTCCATTACTCTTGGAACACCTCCTTGTTTCTGGCACAAGAAGATACTACTGGTTTTATCTTTAACTTTTCCACTCTTGCTTTGGGAACAGCCATTTCTTTAAGGAATCCTAGTTTCTTTTGCTGGAAGGTGATATTTTGAAGCCAAGAATCTAGGCTCTAGCTTTTAGATACTTTTTGGTCATTGTTATTGGTGTGTCACCATTTCCAGTCCCGTTCTATGTACATACCCACAAAATGTGTATATGTCTATGCCTATACACACATTTATAGATGACTGTCTGCTCTGCTTAGCTAATAATCTACCAACCTGCCTACCTATATCTTCTATATACTAAAACAAATTTTTACTGATACCTCCAATTTACTGATACCTTCTAAGTTAATACTACAGGGTTTATTCTAGTATTTTTAACTCCCTTTGTAACATTGAGAAACCTGCTTCCTACTGGCTTTAATATGTTTTCTTATTTGTTCAGTCCTCTGTGTGTAGTAACATATCTCTCATTGTTGTCTTTCCTTCATACTTCTGCCTTCCTCATCACAAGTGGGTTCTGATATAACATGTTGGTCCCCATACACGAACTCTCTCTTTACTCTTTTCATACCCAGATGCAAGAAGCCCCCTTTATCCTGCCTAACTTCTACCATCCTTTGACAGGCTGCTCTTAGGAACTCTCTTCGTACTCAAACTGAGACCTCATGCTGGATTGCTCCTCCATGGGAACCCCTCCTAAACGTGATTAGTGTCAGTCTTAACGGTTGTACTTTTTATGAGCAGTTTCAGTGATACTGGTAGAGCAGTCTCCCCCGCCACCCCCCTTGTGGAAAGGAGATACGTTCTAAGACCCCCAGCGGATGCGTGAAATCGTAGATAGTGCCAAACCCCATGTATACTATGCACAAAATTATTTTTCCTTCTTTACAACTTCACAAATAGAAGATTTGTTTGTACCATAGATCTTAGTAACTCCAGCATATCATTTTTTCTTTCCTTATTAAGTTGAGAATTTCCACCTTTTCACTTAAAGGAAGCACTTTATGGCTTTTCTTTGACATATCTGAATTGCTAGCATCACTCCTCTTGTACTTTGGGGCCATTATTAAGTAAAATAAGGGTTACTTGAACGTGATCACTGGGATACCGCGGCAGTTACCTGATAACCAGGATGACTACTAAGTGACTGATCGATGTATGGGGAGCATAGACAGTATGGATATGCCAGACAAAGGGATAACTCACGTGCTGGGTGGGACAGCAGAACAGCACCAGATTCGTCAAGCTACTCAGAACAGCACACAATTTAAAACTTATGAGTTGCTTATTTCTGGAGTTTTCATTTACTGTTTTCAGACTGTGGTTGACTGTGGGTATCTGAAACCACAAAAAGGAAACCTCAGATAAGAAGGGTGGGTGTACTTATTCTTCTTTTTTTCACATTTAGAATGGGATCATCAGCTTTAACAGTTATACTAATTATTGAAGTTTCTAGTGATTATACAGTTGAACTTCTTTGACTAGAAATCTTTGTGGCCACAGTTACAAATCTGAGGGGGAGTTCATTGGTGTAGAATTTTCTTCTAATGTTTAGGAATGTCAAACATTTCCTCCTTAAAATTATAAGGTAGTCATTTCACTTAACATATTATTCTCTATATTCATACCTGTTGTCCCAAGTGATTTCACTTGTATGTGAAATTTTTTAAAAGTTGTATTCTTAGAAGTAGAGAGTGGGGAGAACCTATTCAGTAAATGGTGCTGGGAAAACTGACTGACCACATGCAGAAGATTCAAACAAGACCCCTATCTATCCCCATACACAAAAAATTAACTCTAAATGGATCAGAGACCTAAATGTAAAACCTCAAACCCTAAGAACTTAGAAAATGCAGGACACACCCTTATGGAAATTGGAACTGGCATCCAATTCCTGAACAAAACCCAAAACGCACGGGCCATAAGAGATAAGATAGACAGGTGGGACCTCATTAAACTGACAGGCTTCTGCAAAAGCCAAAGAAACCATCAAGAGAGCAGGGAGACAGCCCACAGACTGGGAAAAAGTATTTGCCAACTCCATGTCTGACAAAGGCCTAACATCTAGGTTCTACAAGAAACTCAAACATGCTGAAAAGAAAAAAACAGCCCCATTACAAAGTGGGCAAAAGATATGAACAGACACTTCTCAAAAGAAGACATATGAGCGGCCAACAGACACATGAAGAAATGTTCAATCTCACTAATCATCAAGGAGATGCAAGTTAAAACTACACTGAGATACCACCTCACTCCAGTCAGAATGGCCATTATCAATAACTCAAAAAAATACCATATGCTGGAGAGGATGTGGTGAAAAGGGAACACTTCTGCACTGTTGGTGGGAGTGTAAACTAGTGCAGCCTCTGTGGAAATCAGTGTGGCAATTCCTAAAAGCTCTAAAAATCGACCTTCCGTATGACCCCGTAATCCCCCTACTGGGAATATACCCTGAAGAACTCAAATCACTTTATAAAAAAGACACCTGCACATGTATGTTTAGCTCAGCATTGTTCACAATAGCGAGATCATGGAACCAACCATGCTGGCCATCAAAAGAAGACTGGATTGAAAAATGTGCATATACACCATGGAATATTATGCAGCCATAAAAAAAGAACAAAATCATGAATTTTGCAGCAACGGGGATGGAATTGGAGTTTATAATACTGAGTGATCTCTCACAGAAACAAAGATCTGAGTATTACATGTTCTCACTCATAAGTAGACCTTGAACAATTATTGTAACACTGTAAGAAAAGGATTGATAGTGGCAGGAAACTATGGGAGGGGGTCAGGGAGGGGAAGGGAGGTGGGATTAATGGTAGTCAATATCTGTCTGGGGATGGAGGGGCACACCTCATCAACAAGGGTACCTGCACAATGCATATTTGTATACCTAACTCTTAACTGTACCCCACAATTTTAAAATAAAAAATATGTTAAAAAAAAAAAAAGCCGGGCTCGGTGGCTCAGCCTATAATCCGGTGCCTTGGGAGGCTGAGGTGAGTGGATTACTTGAGCCCGCGGGTTTGAGACCTGCCTGGGCAACTTGGTGAGGCCTCATCTCTACAATAAATCAAAAAATTAGCCGGGCATGGTAGCGTGCGCCTATAGTTCCAGCTACTTGGAAGGCTGAGGTGGAAGGATCGCTGGAGTCCAGCAGGTCAAGGCTGCGGTGGCTGGGAGCAGCCACTGCACTCCAGTCTAGGCGAAGAGTGAGACTCCAACTCAAAAACAAACAAACAACAAAAAAAGAAGTAATGAGTAGAATGGTAGTTGTCAGCTGGGGTAGGGGTATGAATGAAGAAACATTGGTCATTGGGTGCAAAGTTACAAGTAAGACAGGAGGAGTACGTTCTTTTTTACTGCACAAGGTGATTATAGTTAATGCATATTTCAAAATAGCTAAAAGAGAAGTTTTAAATGTTCTTACCACGAAGAAGTGGTAAATATTTGAGGTGGTGGATATGCTGCTTGCTCTGATTAAATCATCTCATGATGTATATATCTATCAAAATTGAAATGTCACTTTGTACTCTATAAATATGTGTAATTATTATTTATCAATTAAAACTAAAAAAACTGTTAGAGATTTTTTTTGCTGCACTAAATGAGTTGATTTTATTTTTTTCTGCCTAACATTTCTAATTTAAGATACGGTCAGTTTTGTCTTTTTTGGCAGGGATGTAGAAGTCACTCTAAACTGCCCCTTCCAGTCTCTAGTAATATTATGATAATATAGTCTTACTAATTCAGGGGACATTTTATTGTTCATACTTTATAGTTTCTAGCAGAAAACTATCAAATCCACCAGTCAAGAATGGGCTTGTGTTGTCCATCTGCTTCATAATCTTAACTGTGAAATATTACTTATGTAAAAATTAATATAGCCCAAATTCTAATTGTTTGTACATCTTAGGCATGAGCATGGAGTGATTTGATCAAGTATGACCGATTTCTAATTTTATCAACTGCGCCAAGGTAGCTGTGTAGAAAATACTTTGTAAAACTTACTGAAGTGTGTTTTAGGTGGCTAGTTAAAAAAAAAAAAAAAAGCTAACCTAAAGAAATATAGACATGTAGAAATTCGTTATAATTGCATTACTTCCTATTAGTATGCGTAGATCGAAAGCTGTCTGATACTGAGTTTAAGTCATTTATAGTTGGCTCAAAGTGTAAAGTTAGTACGGTGTCACTGTAGTTTGTTGCTTGAAATGCCTTCCATTTCACATTTCAGAATTTATTAAAGGTCTATTCTATATCTTATTAGTATGAGTTTGACCATATTGTGGAAAATGGCTGTTACAGGTCTCGGAAATGTTATTTGTTGCCAGGTTATTCATAACATTTCAGGGGATACATCAATAACCCACAGATTAGTACATCTAATAGAGGTTGCTCTCATTTAGCAATTTTGCTTACTCCATTTTAGTATAAGGCAATCTGGGCAATCAAGCTGATGTGGCATATTCTGAAATATTTCAACTGTAACCATAATGAGGGAGAGGTCATGTTTTGGAACTTTGTTTTAGAGATTCTAGCATTAGCATTTTTTTCTCATACATATCTAGATAGGCCATTTAAAGTATATGCCTTAGTTTTAGTTCATATAGGACAATATTAGAGGGAAAAAAGCCTTTTTATTTTATAAATGCTAACTATATTTATTGTGAGTTTTTAATTTTTAATTATCAACTTGAAAATTGAAAGTTTGTCACAAGCTGGGCTCGGTGGCTCAGCCTGTAATTCCGCGCCTTGGGAGGCTGAGGTGAGTGAATTGCCTGAGCCCGCGGGTTCGAGATCCGCCTGGGTAACTTGGTGAGACCTCATCTCTACAATAAATCAAAAAATTAACTGGGTGTGATAGTGCACGCCTGTAGTTCCAGCTACTTGGAAGGCTGAGGTGGAAGAATCACTGGAGCCCAACAGGTCGAGGCTGCGGTGGCTGGGAGCGGCCACTGCACTCCAGTCTAGGTGACAGAGTGAGACTCCAACTCAAAAAAAAGCAAGTTTGTCACAAAATTCAGTGCAGAAGAGGAATGAACTGAGGAAGGAAAATGCGAATGAAAGACAGGTTCCTGTGTATTACTTAGAAGATATTGAATCATACAGGGATCGCTAAGAAATGTAGGTTTGGTTCCTGATCACTGCAATGAAGTGAATGTCACAAGAAAGTAAGTCAAAATTATTGGTTTCCCAGTGAATATAAAAGTTGTATTTGCACAATACTATAGTCTCTTAAGTTTGAAATAGCATTATATCAAAAAAGAGCGATGTATGCGCCTTAATTTAAAAATACTTTATTGCTTAAAAAAATGCTAATGATAATCTGAACCTTCAGTGAGTTGTAATCTTTTTGCTGGTATAGGGTCTTGTTGGCTGTTGATGGTGCTGACTGGTTATGGTGGTGGTTGCTGAAAGTTCCAGTGGCTAGGGCAGTTTCTTTAAAAAAAGAAAAGAAAAGAAAAGAAAAAATAATGAAGTTTGCCACATCGATTCACTCTTCTTTCAGGAAAGATTTCTCAGTGGCATGTGCTGCTGTTTGATAGCATTTTACCCACAGTAGAACTTCTTCCAGAATTGGAATTAATCCTCTCAAACTTTGTAGCTGTTTTGCCAACTAAGTTTATGGAATATTCTTCATCCTTTGTTATGTTAGTAGTGATCACAGCATTTTACCAGGAGTAGATTCCATCTGAAAAAGTTACTTTTTTTGCTTATCCATAAGAATCAATTCCTCATCCATTAAAGTTTGATCATAAGATCAAACAATCACAGCAATTCAACTATGTCTTCAGGCTCCACTTCCAATTCTAGTTCTGTTGCTGTTTCTATCACATCCACAGTTACTTCCTCCTCTGAAGTTCTGAAGCCCTCAAAGTCCTTCATAAGGGTTAGAATCCACTTCTCCTAAGGTCCTGTTGGTGTTGGTATTTGACCTCCTTCCATGAACCACAAGTATCCTTAATGGCATCTGGATTGGAGAATCCCTTTCGGAATGTAGAAACCCTTTAAAAAATGTTAGTTGAAATACTGGAGTTTGTGAAACTCCAGGGGAAATAGTTCTATATGAAATCATTATCCACATTTAATAAAATGTACTTTGAGAGGATATACATAAGCTTAATAGTTCTGCTTTATCTAAATAACCAGTGATTATTCACTTTAATCTAGCTATTTTTAAGCTTTCAAAAATAACTTAAAAACTAGATTTTATAAAATATATTCTTGGCTAGTATTTACTAGAGACATCATATTTTTGCAGGTAGTGGATTTGTTTTATGCGTTTAGTACACAAAGTACAAACTCATCTGGCTCCTCATCATTGGGAGAAACCTCCTTAATGACAGAAAGATAAGAACTCTTAAAAGTCTACTCACTAGTCTTTGTTATCCCTGCTATGAGTACAGGGATGGTTAAAGTGTCTTCCTATCAACTATCAAAGCATGGTTTTTCCAGAAGTAATCCTGTTTATATGGTCAAGCCCACACACATATGGACACTTTGATGTCCTGTCACCTAGTTATTTCCTACAACTTGGTTACTTTTTCTGTAACTGCAGATTACTGAGGAAGTTATTTCAGTTTGGTTGTTAGTATATATTTATTGTATACTTGGTGAGTTCGGGTTTTAGGGGAGAAAGAAAGAATCAGAGGGGGATCTTTATCTGTCAGCGACTTGTTTTACTTAGAAAATAAGACATGTGTATGAAAAACTGATGCCCAAATGATACTAAACTAAGTGATTTAGGCTGTTGTAATAGGAATTTATTGACTTGGGGGAACTAAGACTTACTACAATTCCATATAGAAAAATTAATAGACATTTTTCCATATCCCAGTTAGTCTTTTGTTTGTTTGCTTTAGCTATCACATTTAAATTGAAAGCCTGTTGTACAGGAGTTATGCTAATTGTTTCACTCACTTACATAACTTAATCTCCACAATAGCTCAGTAAAATAGGCGTTGTTATTTCATTTTAGAGATAAAGAGACAAAGACTGATAGACTAAACCCCCAGTTTCACAACTACTGAGTGGCCTGTGTGATTGGAACTTTGCTCTAATTCTTTGTCTTAATCATATGGTTTGCTGTGCTGTGTCTCCATGTTGCTAGTCTTTCATTGCATCATGCAGTCAATATTTACTGTTTTACTCCAAAACTGGTCATCTTATAAAGGGGGTTTATTCTTCATTTTAACCAGATCAGAAATTCTTTAATTGTAGGTTCTCACTTGGCAACTTAAAGATTGACTAGAAAAAAAAGGTTATTATTCAGTTTTTAAAGACTCATCATTTGATTTTGATCTGTTTTGTTAAAACTGCAAAAGTAATTGAGAGCCTAGACTATTAAATGACTGAACAGAAATGACTGTCTAGTTAGTTGCAAGGTAATAATTTTTCCACCCCAATGGTTAATTTTAACTTTCAGCAATCTTTTTTTTTGGTAGCTTAGAATCAGCACAATAGAATGTACTTTCTCACTTTTCATTTTTAGCTGTGCAAATGGTCTTTAAAAATAAACATTAATCACTGTATGCATGTGCTAAATCGTAGCTCTTTTTGTTTAAAAAAAATTGAAGGCATAGAAAAACACAAAGGGGGATATATAAGGAATATAATGGTTGTATTTTACATATCTGTTGATTTCCAAAGGATTTAAGTTGACTGGTTGATGAATGATGTCCCCCTTGTCCATTTAAAAATGCTTCCATAGTAAAAAAAAATATTTTTTAAGCTATGAGTTTGGGCTGGAAAATCATATGTGGAGTCCTGTTTTGTTTAGACAGCAATGTGAATTTTTAAAAATAGTAGTTGCTTTAAATCGGTTCTTTCAAAATTAGGTATTCTTTACCATCTGTTTTATGTAATCAGGGATCATGTGCATGCACAAATTCCCAACTGATTTGTCATTATTTTTACCTTACAGGAGCCATCTAGAACAGTTTCAGGCAGATATAAAAGGTAAGAATCCTTATGTTATGATTTGTAGCATATTGTAGATATGAATTTAATATCTGTCTGACCATGTTTTAAATAGAACTGTTTAAATTTAGCAGTTTCTTAAAAAGCAAGAAACCTTAATATTGTGCTCTTAAAAAGAAATTACGCCGTAGGTAGGAGTGTAATATCTATCTGACCATGGTTTATTCTGACATATCCTAAAATTCTTTGAAAACTGCCCACACTATGAATTTTTATGGGTCTGATGAATTTTGCAAAATTAAAACTTAAAATTGCTTTTTCTCATGTACTATTGAAAATACAAGTATATCACTTGATTAGTCAGCTCAGGGTGGCATAACAAAATACCATAGCCTGGCTGGCTTAAATAGCATAAATATATCTTCTCACAGTTTTGGAGGCTGTAAGTCCAAGATCATGGTGCCACCATTGTCAGGTTCTAGTGACAATGATTTTCCTCCTGACTTGCAGACTTCTTCCTGACTCACAGAGAGAAACAGTGAAACACTTTTCTGGCAGAGAGAGAGGGAGAGAGACAAAAAGACGAGGAGAGGAAGGGCGAACTTTCTGCTTTCCCTTCTTATAAGGGCACAGATCCCATTATGAGGGTCCCACCTTCATGATCTCATCTAAACCTAATTATCTCCCAAAGGCCCCAGCTTCATATACCATCACATTGAGGGTTAGAGCTTCTACGTGAATTTGGGGATGGGGACAGGCAAACCATTCGGTCCATTGTACCACCTCTGCACAGGAATAACACTTCTACAGAAGTGTGTGTATGTGTTGGTGTATGTGCAAGTATAGGAAGAAAATCAGTATTGGGTATGAGAAATTGTTCAGTAGAGATGTCTAGGATATTAACTTCCTTCTTCCCTATTGAGGCCATAAGTTTTGCAGAAGCATGTGGTCATACTTGTGCTAATGATCAGTCTTGTTGAGTATGAATAATGTCTAGGGTGCTTTTCATAGAGATCTCATTCAATTCTCATGATTATCTTACAAAGTAGTTACAACACTTATTTCCATTTTTTAGTGAGAGAGGTGAGTTTTTTAGAAGTAGAACAATTTCCCTGGGGTTATAAACCTAATAATTTGTAATTGAACTAAGGCAGCCTGACTCCAGAGCCCACATACTTAACAACTGCACAAGACAATCTGCCTAAATTTATTCATATAAAACTTTTGTTTTCACTTATTTATATGTTGAAGTTTAAAATGTTTTGGTTATTATATTCAATATTAAACTTTAACAGGAACTCTAATTTTTATACTGTTACATTAAAGTAGAATTTAATTTTTATTTTTATCATGGGCCATAGTATCTATTAACAATACAAAGAGTTATATATGAAGGTCAAGATAATCAATGAAAATAAGGGAATCTGAAACAGTTTCTGGCACTGAGTTAAATTCTCAGTATGTTTGCTACTGCTGTTGCTTTTGTTTTCATTTGTGAGTAATTTTGATGTAGGTATAATGAAACTTGTTCTTTTAAAAACATTTATATATTACTTGATAATTTTTACATACCATGAACGTTTAAACTGAAAATAATTCCTTTTTGGGGGAGGGGTCCAGAAATTATTGTGAAATAACCATAATTTGTCATCTTCCCAGGCCATATTCTCAAAATTAAAAAAAAAGTTTTTCATCAGTTTTGGATTGGAGAATAAAAATAAACTTTGGTAACTTAACAAGTTTGTTGTATCATTCTTATATATTTAGTTATTATTAAATAATAGAGCCTTAAATTATGAATGACACTTTTCAGATTTATGTTCTTTAATTAGAATCAGTATGGGAATAATTTCATAAATTCTCATTAAAAGCTTTATTTACATGTCATTGTACTAAATTGAAAAGAAAATTATTCCCTTGGAATACATTTTTGTTTTTAAGCTTTTGCAACTGTTACTTTACTTGTGACATGTTCATATACTTGTACTTTTTTTTCATAGCCTGGAGCATGTAATTTGTTACTTTTCAGCTTTTAAAGGTTTAGCTCTGTTTAATACTATTATAAGTATTTTTAAGTTGGTAGTCATTTTTACTGATTTGTAGCAACTCTGTTTTAATGCCATGTAAAAAGCAACAAAAAAAATTAAACAGGACAAACAGTTGAAAAATTTTAAAAACCACAAAACCTAGAATCTATATCTGAAATTATCTCTTATCTAGTAGAAATGTGTTAAAGTTTATTTCAGCAGTTCATCATTTTCACTAATCTGTTAGCAAGTTGTAACAATGACTAGAGAATGGATGTTTCTTGATGAGAGTGTGTGCTGATTAATAGGGATGAAAAAAGGGAAATGGGCTAAAAGATAGACATTTGACATCATATGTTAGAAAATATTGTCAGTAAAATGGGACCTCATCAAACTAACAAGGTTCTGCAAAGCAAAACAAATCAAGAGTGTAGGGAGACAGCCCACAAAATGGGAAAAAATATTTGCCAGCTGTATATCTGACAAAGGCCTAACATCTAGGATCTATCAGGAACTCAAATGTGCTGAAAGGAAAAAAACAAACAGCCCCATTAAAAAGTGGGCAAAAGACATGAATAGACACTTCTCAAAAGAAGATATACAGGCAGCCAACAGACACATGAAAATGTGCTCAGCCTCACTCATCATTGGAGAAAGGCAAATCAAAAGCACATTGAGATACCACCTAACCCCAGTGAGTATGGCCATCAATGATAAAACAACAACAGATGCTGGCAAGGATGTGGAGAAAAAGGAACACCTCTACACTGCTGGTGGGAATGCAAACTAGTGCAACCTCTTTGGAAGACAGTGTGGCGATTTCTGAAAGAACTAGAAATTAACCTTTCTTATGACCCAGCAGTCCCCCTTTTGGGAATATACCTGGAGGAACTCAAGTCATCCTACCAAAAAGATACCTGCATACGCGTGTTTGTTGCAGCTCTGTTCACAATAGCAAAAACATGGAACCAACCATGTTGCCCATCGAAGCTGAACTGAATTTTAAGAATGTGGTACATATACACAATGGAATATTATGCAGCCACAAAGAAGGACAAACGTATGGACTTTACAACAACTTGAATAGATTTAGAGTCGATCATACTCAGTGATCTGTCACAGAAATAAAGAATAGAGTACCATATGTTCTTACTCATGAGCAGACCTTGAACAATTATCATAATATTATAAGAAAGGGATTGGCAGTAGTGGGAAACTGCTGAGGGGTGGGGGCTGGATTGACAGTTGAGGGAAACTGCCAGGGAGGAAGGGGCACACCTCATCAACAAGCTTACCTGCATAATAAACATTTGTATATCTAACCTTGAATTGTACCCCACATCTTTAAAATAGAGAATAAAAAAAAAAGAAACTGGGACACAAATCACAAATTTAAGACCTAAAAAAAAAAAGTAAGAAAATTTTGTCAGTAAGCCAGATAACTTATGATATATGTACAGCTGGAAGTAACTCTTAAAGAGTCATTAGCAGATTCAAGCACCCAGAAGATTAGTTTATATGTATGCTCTTATAAATTATGCATTAAATATTTAATTATTTCTTTCAATTATCTAGAATGTACTTTTTAAGTTTGAGTCTGTTAAGCACTCAAACTAGTTATACTGTATTTTGAAAACTGAATATACTTGTTCATCTAAAACATACGTTACATATTCATCATTTTCCTTTTTAAAAAAGGGTTTAAATAACTTTAGAGGAACTCTTTGAAGATGAGGGTTATGAAAATTCTGAAATTCAAGATTTAGAACCGACTTAGAAATGTCATGTATTTGTGGGCTTTTTTTTCAGCATGTAATTTTCTTAATATAGATTGTTTACATGGTTAAACTTTTAAACAAGAGAAGCCAGAACAGATTTAAAAGACTTGCAAAGGGCAGATTGAGCCAGGATATGTAATTCACCATTTGTTAAAAAAAAAAAACAGAGAAAACCAAGCCTGGTAGCTCATACCTGTAATCCCAGCAACTCAGGAGGCCAAAGCAGGAGGATCGCTTGAGGCCAAGAGTTTAAGACCAGCCTGGTCAGCATAGCAACACTCTCTCTAAAAACAATTCTCATGTAGTAATTAACTGATTCTTTTGTTTTTACAAATACTTAATTCAGTATTTAATTATATTATTTAAGTAACATTTATGCAAAGTAGTGTTTCTCAGCACTCTCCACCCCCCAAGTAACTTTAATAGATTTAATAGCTTGTAAAGCGCCATCTGGTTCTTTACCCTTTCCTCATCAGATGGCAGTGGAGCAGGCTTTCTTACAGGCTTGCTTTCCTGGAGGAAGAAGAAGGCTTTCTTTGGTGAACTCTCTTACCACATTCCCTCTGAGCAGAAAAATGATTGAGGTACAAAGAAAGGAAATATTACTGTTTTTTTTTTTATAATGAGTATGCGTAGACACATTGAGATGTCAGTGTTAGAAAAAAATTAATCTTACTTTAACTAAAATTTAGATACAAACCCTATTTCTACTCTTCAGTATTTCACATTAATATTATAGTTTTATGATTCATGTAACCTCCTTAGGACTTTTCTTTCCTTATAATTTTTGTAACTATTGAAAATGATCAGGATAGAAATTTTATATCCCTTAAAAATTGTTTTCTTCTTCTTTTTTTTTTTTTTAAAAGGATTTTATTGAGAAGACAAAAAAACTCCCACAATGGGAGGGTACCTGAGGGGGTTGCCCTGTTTTCTTCATTTTAAAAATAATGCCCACCCACTATTGAAGATTTGATAAACGTAGAAAATTAAGATTAGAAAAATTTTAATCCAAGTCAGACACTACTTTTTTATTATTGACTTTCAGTGTCCTTTTTTTAGGCTTTTTATTTGTATAATTTTGACCATTATGGATGAACAGTTAACATAAATTCACATTTAATGTAGCATGGGTGTCTTCTACTTTTATCTTAAGTTTTCTAAACAATGACTTGTATCAATTAAGTAATTTCTGTCTTTTCAACGAAATGTGGCATAAATGTTACCAGAAATCCTCACTATCGCTGCTTTGGGGACCCATAATTTTTTTCTTTGGACAAAATGTGACCATGAATATTTTTCTCAGGAGTCAAAGTCAATCCTGCTCTAATGAAGACACTAATTTGTCCCGATTGATACATTAGGAAGCAGTATGACCCTAACTCACATTTGCCTTTGCTTATGCACAGTTTTGTTCACAAGAAACACTAGGCAGATGCAAAAAACCTTACTCAGCTCAGCCAAGCTATATAGGAGTACACAGGATGCTTTCAGGCACATGGGGCAAACATCTACCATGTTTGAGCCACAGCTTTCCCTTCCATGTGTGCTGTTACAACTTTCAGTCTGATTTCAGATAACCCTCCTTCACATATTTCACAATAACCCACAAGCTGCAACCCTTCTGATGCTTCCAACTTCCACAGGCAAACTTCACTTCTTTTTCAGCATAAAATGTCGTATTTATGTATTTCTTAACTATTTAATGTGTGAAATTGTGCTACCATTTTTTAAGTTCCTGTCTTTTTTCTTTAATGAACTGCTGCAGAGGTTTTTGAGTATTGTGTCCACAGCCCCATCATTTTTATAATCTTTATGGTTTTATTTTGTTGAGTGATTTTTCTATAGCATAATAGTTTTTTAAACATATGTTGCAATATAGCAGAACCACTTCTGGGTGGATGATCAATAAACAAAATCTTTGCCATTGTTTAAATAGGAAGACTTCTATATAACAGAAATATATTTATTCCGTTTGAAACGCTGAAATACTCTAAGCATATATATTTTAGAATATGGAAAAGAGAGTTTGAGGTAAATTAAATTTGATGATATCCCCAGATTATACTCCATAGGTTATATTTCCCACTCTTGTCCTACCTAAGTCATCAGCCAGATTAGTATTAATGTGTAGGTATATGAAGGTTGCTAAGGGTTAACCTGAGATACCATTGGCTGGAAAAATTGAATGAAGGGGTAGTTGATTAGTGCTTTGGCACTAGGTCAGAATAATAAACAAGATATGATTTCTAACAGGATGTTAGCTGAAGAAATAGTGAAATAGAGGGCCAGCTGATTTGGTATCATTAAGCAGGATTCTGTGGTGAGAAGATTACCTTTACATTTTTTTATGTTTATTATGGCAAAGTAAACATTTTAGCCATTTTATCATACACAGTTCAGTGGCGTTAAGTACATTTATAATGTTGTACAGCCATCACTGCTATCTAGTTGCATAACTTTTTCATCACCCCAAAAATAAACCCTGTACTTTTTATTTATTTATTTATTTTTAGTTAAGGGATTCACTCTTGTCCAAGCTGGAGTGCAGTGGCACTATCACGGCTCACCACAGCCTCTACCTCCTGGGCTCAGGGAATTCTTCCACTTCAGCTTCCTGAGTAACTGGTACTAAAGGCATGCACCACCACATCCAGCTAATTTTAGATGTTTATGTAGAGACAAGGTAATGCTTAGCATAATGTTTTCAAAGTTTATCCGTGTGCTAGCACGTATCAGAACTTTTTCCCTCTTTACGGCTGAATAATATGTCATTTATTGTGTGGATATTTCATATTTTGTTTTAAAAAGACACTTATACACTGTATCTTGAATTATCATCTCAACTATTGTTTTGTTTTTTTTAAGTCAGAGTCTCTTTCACCCAGGCTGGAGTGCAGTGGTACCATCACGGCTCACTGCAGTGTCAAACACCCGGGCTCAAGGAATTCTCCTTTCTCAGCTTCCCAAGTAGCTAGGATTACAGGCACATGCCACCATGCCTGACTAATTTTTTAAATTTTTTATAGAGATGAGGTTTCACTAGGCTTGTCTCAAATTCCTGGGCTCAAATAGTCCTCCCCCCTCAACCTCCCAGTGTGCTGGGATTGCAGACATGAGCCGCTGTGTCAGGCCTCAACTATTGTTTTTACACTAATAAAGAGATGTTTAGACCTTTAGTTCTTACTTGATTTTCAAGCCCTTTCATAGGAAATTGAATAGAACCTATTTAAGTTTAGAAAGTAAATAATGTATTTAGAAAAATAATTTTAATTCAAGATTTAAGATGTTGTACTACAATATGTTATCCTTTTTTCTAAATGGAACTTTCTTTATAACCATTGTTTTAAAACCAGTAGTTCTTGTTTGATTGCACATGTGTTTTGAGAACCACTAGATAGACAGAAACTTTTTTGGTTTGTTGGTCAAAAGTTGAACCAGAAAAATCAGCCAAATTCCTTAAGGTAAGAAATTCAGACTAGTAGTTGAAGAGTAGTAGTCTTCTTGAGCTATATGTGATCTTTTCTAAAGAAATATATGCCTTTTTATTATTTCTGTATTATCTATATCTTACTAACTGCTGTCAGGCATGCAGTAGCTGTGGCTCTTTGGGGTAATGGATTTTGATAAAGGACAAAAACAACCATAAAATGATCATTTAAAATTAATTGGGATACTTGTACATTGTGGACTGGTGGATTTGTACACGTCTCTAGGTCGTAAATATGATTAGCTCAGTTTTACATGATACTGTTGCCAGGTACTGTTCAAAGTATTTTCCATTTAGTCGGTTCTCGATAGTCCTGTGAGAAGGGTACTTTTAGTATCTTAATTTTAAAAATGAGGAAACTGAGGCACAGTGAAGTTTAATAACTTGTGTGCAGTTAAACAGATAGTGATTGTCAGATTTTGTCAGCATGTGCTGCTTTGCCTCATGGTAATATTAACTTGCAATGTGGGTAAGAAATAGGTACAATGTGGAGTTTTTATTTAGCTTATTTATATTCCAAGTAACTGGGAGGTACCAGTAACAGTTTTCTTCTGTTTAACTTTTTTTTTCTTGAAAAGTAACTTCCACACGTATGGCTCTGGATTTCAGGTCTACCAACCTGTCTTTACTTGGTCTAGCTGTAGTACAGTATTGAAAAATAACTTCTGTTCTTAATTATGATCGTGAGGTCTAACATGATCTAAAGTATCTTCATGATTGTTCATAAAAAAGAAGCTATGTAATAATATTTGTTATAATTTTAAGTGTATTTGATGTATCATACTTTTGGAAATTTACCACTAAATACAACATGCTATTCCCTGTTCTTTCTCTCTCTTTTCTTTTTCTTTTTCTTTTTTTTTCTTTTGTGTGTGTGGGAGTCTTACTCTGTCTCCCAGGCTGGAGTGCATTGGCATGCTCGCAGCCACCATAGCCTCAACCTGCTGGGTTTGGGCAGTCCTTCCACTTCAACCCTCCAAGTAGCTGGAACCATAGGCGTGTGCTGCCATTCCTGGCTAATTTTTTGATTTATTATAGAGACGAGATCTCGCCATGTTGCCCAGGCTGGTCTCAAACTCCCGGGCTCAGGTAATCCTCTTACCTATGCCTCCCAAAGTGCTGGGTTACAGGCGCGAGCTATCGTGCCTGACTTCTGTTTCTTTTTTAAAGAGCAATATTAGGATGTAATTTAAGTACCATAAGATTTGCATTTTAAAGATGTATAATTCAGCAGGTTTTGGTACACTCAGTGTTAAACAACCATCACCGAGACCTAGTTCAAGAGTTTGTTCTCCCCAGACCCATTAAGTAGTCACTCTCCATTCTTCCCCTCCCCTCAACCCCGTAATGTGTTTTCTATTCCTATAGATTTGCCTGTAATAATACTTCATACAAAAGGAATCATGCAGTATGTGGCCTTTTGTGTCTGTCCTCTTTCTTTAAGCCTAATGTTTTCAAGTTTTATCCGTATTGTAGCATGCATGGATATACCACATTGTGTTCAGCTATTTAGATAGCATAATGGACATATTGTATTATTTACACTTGTGGGCTGCTATAAGTATTACATATGTTACAATACAGAATATGCTACAAACATCCTTGTACAAGTTTTTATGTGTTTCCTGTTTATTCTTAGTACACAGAAATTTTTCATACAACTTAGTTGAAGTATTTTTCCAAAAAACCCAAATGGACATTATATTTCACATATTTATTGATTAGTTTTGAGGTATAAGGTACTGTGGTTGGCTATTTGGGAGACTCATGTTAAGATTATGAGGATTATATAATTTTAGCTGATCTTACTATATATTGAACTATATTTTGGAAGCATGTTTTCTGGATTTGTTTTGTCTTAGCTCTCAATTGATGATAATTGAGCAATCAGATGTATTTGATCTCTTTAGGATAATTTACTATATTTAATAAGCCAGAAATGAGCATGTATGATATCCCCTAACTGAAGCAACTTAAGTTTTTAACAACGAGATAGGTTATAAGCTATAATATTCTGCTATAAACAGTTATAATGCAGTCATTAAAATAATACTGGCAGGGCTCGGTGGCTCAGCCTGTAATCCCGTGCTTTGGGAAGCTGAGGTGAGTGGATTGCCTGAGCCCGCGGGTTCGATACCCACCTGGGCAACTTGGCAAGACCTCATCTCTACAATAAATCAAAAAATTAGCCGGGTGTGGTAGCGTGCCTGTAGTTCCAGCTACTTGGAAGGCTGAGGCGGAAGGATCGCCGGAGCCCAGCAGGTCGAGGCTGCAGTGGCCAGAAACGGCCACTGCACTCCGGTCTGGGTGACAGAGTGAGACTCCAACTCAAAAATAAGTAAATAAATAATAATATATAAAAATATTACATAGGAAAATTAGTACCTATTTCTTTAAATGGGGAGGAGAGAGAAAGCATATTACAAAAAGTGTAATATAAAACAAGTCTCATTGTACATATAAAGTGGTTTTAAGCTGAGATTTATTGATGTGATAAGCTGCTGAAGTTATGTGTAAAAGAATATGACGTTTATTTTTCTAGGAGAAGATTTGTACTTTTCTTCAGACTTTTAAAGGAATCTGTGACCTAAGAGGTTAAAAATCACTAATATGTTATAAATTGTTAATGATAATCATCTCTGGGTTGGAATTACTGGTGGTATTCATTTTTATTTTGTTTTCTACAATGAATATACAATGAATATATATCACAATTTTAATAAAGACATGATAATTTAATAAGAGTTGGGTTTTAGGGGTTTTTTTGTTTTGTTTTTTTGGGATTTTTTGAGTCAGAGTCTCACTCTGTCACCCTGGCTAGAGTGCAGTGGCATGCTGTTGCTGCCTCAGCCTTCCAGGTAGTTGGAACCACAGGCATGCGCCACCACACCCAGCTAATTTTTTTTTTTATTGTAGAGACAAGGTCTCACTATGTTGCTCAGGCTGTTCTCGAACCCCTGAGCTCAGGCAGTCCTCTCATCTCTGCCTCCCAAAGTGCTGAGATTACAAACTTGAGCCACCACGCCCAGCCATTTGTTTTTTAATAAGACAGAGTCTTGTTCTGTTGCCTAGGCTGGAGTTCAGTGGCTCAATCTTGGCTCACTGAAACCTCAGCCTCCTGGGCTCAAGCGATCCTCCTGCCTCAGCTTCCTGTTTAACTGGGACTACTGGTGCATGCCACAGTACCCAACTAATTTCGTATTTTTGTAGAGACAAGGTCTTGCTGTTTCCCCGACTGGTCTTGAACTCCTTGCCTCAAGTGCTGCTACCATCTCAGTGCTTCAAAAATTCTGGGATTACAGGTGCAAGCTATGGTGCCTGGCCTGAATTTTAGTTGTTCGTGTGTGTTTGTATTTAAACAAAGAAGAGAAAGAAGCACTACACAAAGTAAGGGGCTGTTTTGAGGAGTGGGAGTGGTGGGGAATGAAGAGAATGGGGTAATGAAAGATACTAAAAGTATAGAAGCCACTCGTGTACTTGTTGGTTTAGAAATTTCACAATATATCCAGTACTTCTGAATATTTGATATCTGTTCTAAAAGTAGGATTTTACCCATGAGGCTTGAATTTCTTCTAATTGCTAAGCTTTAAAATGTCTATTTTAGTGGAAAATTCCTCTAGCTATAATCTCTTAATGCTGCCAATCTCATTCTCATGATAGTTTTAGAAAAACAGTGTAATTTTCCCTGACACAACACCCCCGGTCTTTCCAAAGAAGATGTGAAAATTCCCAGAGGGGTTAAAACTTCCAGTAAAGGGTGATATTTATCTTTGATGATACTGTTTATCTTTTTCCCTTTTCTGAACATTATAGTTAATATCTTCCTAGCTAAGGGCAGAGGGAAGATTCTTTCTGGATGGTATTAGTTGGAGATTTGTGTTAACATTCCTAAGTAGAATGTTACAAACTTTTTGGAGTTAATGAAACAATATTTTATTCTGAGTAGTTTGCACTGTGCATATCTGGCTTCCAAAATAGGTTAAAAATATTTGTTTTTAGAATAAACAGCTAAATTTGGCAGCAAGCTCAGGCAACAGTTTTTCACAATTATGGCAATATTCCTTACAAACAATGCGAACTGGGGATAAAACACTGATTTTGTTTTTCACTAATAAAATATTTCTTTTATATTTGCATAATGGTACCATTTATCAATTGCCAATCCTAAAATGAAAAATTTTTAAAGTTGTTAATAGGTTAAGCTTTTTTTGAAGTAGTGTTTTGAACTTGTTCATCCAGCAAATATAAGACTATAAGGAGCATCCATATTTCTGGATGTTTTGCTTGTTTGTAGCTATCAGCATTATAGTTTCTACCTGAATGATCTTACAGTTGATGAAGAAAATTTGACTTTTTTTTTCCTAAAGTGAAAAAGTGTGTCTTTAAAATGGTTCTGATGCTCCTCTATAATGTAGTATGGCTTTAGTGATACTTTACTGTACTCTTGATTTTTCTTCCCACCACTTAGCTGATATTTCCCAGTCTTGTCATTTTGCCTTTTCTGCAACCTGTTACTTATGTATTGGTTGATATTACACAGCTCTTTATCTTATACTTCCTTCTCTTTTTGTTCTGTGTTTCTGTGCTGGAAATTTCATTCACTCCCATGACTGTAGTTACTATGTATACATATGCTAATTACTTCAGATTATTAGCTCCATACCTGTATAGCCAACAACTATTACTTACTTTTAGATATCTCAGAAGCATGCTAAACTCAGCATGTTTAAATGTAAACTTGTGAAACCCAATAAATCTCAGTAGTTAGCATCAGTATCCGCTTTTGCTCAAGCCAGAAACCTAGACAGTATTTATGACTTCTGTGTTTTCCCCCACTACCTCACCCATGTCCATTCATTCAGTGAGCATTGTTGAGTTTTATCTCCTGAGTATCTCATTGCCATCACACCTCTCTGGGACACCATCATCCTTTACATAGATGATTACAATGGCCTCCAGACTGCCTTTCCTTGTTTCTGGTTTTGTTCATCTCTAGTACATTTTTTTAAATGACTTAACTACTTTCCCTGTTTTAATGACTTACCTTTACCTTTAAATGAAATCTAAACCAGTGGTCTCCAAAGTGGGGTAATGCACAGGATTATCTGCGAGGGTGCAGAAGGGAAATATTTGAATTTATATTTACTGTTTTATCTTCAAAAAATCACTAAGACATTTATATTTGAAAACTAGGACTGTGTAATTGTTATTTAGTCATTTCTTCCTTGTTCAGTATGTCAGATGATCATTTGGTACTAAAGATATCTTGAGGGAAGCATACAATGTTCACTTTCTGCATGTTGTACAATACTACAATTTGTCTAACAGGACTTAAGAAGTATTGTCTAGTTTAACAAATGCAAAAAGAGTAAGTCTTGGATGAGGAATTTATGGAGAAAGTCAAACCAAGTTGTGTAACTACAAAGATGATCACATGGTTGTTCATCTAACAAGATATACAAAATCGAATCTGTTCTCATAAACTTAAAAAAAAAAACTTTATGCTGATTTTGAGGTTTTAAG
This sequence comes from Carlito syrichta, assembly GCF_000164805.1. Lineage (NCBI taxonomy): Eukaryota > Metazoa > Chordata > Mammalia > Primates > Tarsiidae > Carlito > Carlito syrichta. The sequence continues at coordinate 47,317 of NW_007246388.1, read as the reverse complement.
TAAAACTTTTCTAAAAATTCTAATTTTTATTGTGAAGAAGTACGTTTCTGCTATTACAGCCATTAAAAGTCAAATGTGTAAGCTGATGTTAGAGCTAATTCTTTGAACCTGTATCATACAGTGTTAAGATCTTCAGAAATAAATGTTCAATTATGCATTCATTTAAAATATTTTTATGTGAACAGAGTTTTGTGCCATAAATAAAATAAATTTCAGTCTTTTTCATCCTTTTATGTTCTTTTTTGTGGTACAGATGATATTTATTATTTTTACATTATCATTGTAAAGCCAATAAAAATAATAGATAAGTAAACATGCATATCCACATGGGTATTAATAAAATTTGGAGATCCTTAATTTGCATTCTTCCATAAAATAGTTTCTAGGTTTCCTACGTGCTTTTCTGCCCTCATATTTGATCAAGCCTGTGTTTACATTTTATGTTTTAGCCATATTTGACTTTTCCGTGTCTTTTTTTTTTTTTTTTTTTTTTGAGTCTCACTCTGTCGCCCAGACTGGAGTGCAGTGGCCGCTCCCAGCCACCGCAGCCTCGACCTGCTGGGCTCCGGGATCCTTCCGCCTCAGCCTTCCAAGTAGCTGGAACTACAGGCGTGTGCTACCATGCCTGGCTAATTTTTGATTTATTGTAGAGATGAGGTCTGTTTCTTAAATGGGCCACATGCTCTTGTTTCTAGACATTGGCACATTCTCATTTCTCTTTTTAGTTTAAGTTTCATCCTTTTTTAGCATAGTGTTTCTCAAAGTGTAATCCTTGAGCTGTTTTGTTACCAGTCCATGATGAGATAAGAAAAGAACTTGAGAGTAAGCATTTAGAAACTTGAGATGCATTTCGACATTGTTATCATCATATCCAAGTACATGGTCAGTGAACTACTTTGTGAACAGGACACAGACTAGTTCAAGTGCCATTAAGAAATGCATGCTAATCGTAACCAGCAGGACTGTTGCGGTGTATGATATTTTGAAGTTATTCATTTGTAATGCAAAAATGTATAAGAATTAAAGAAAATGTAAGCATGTATTTATTTTTAAAATCTTATGTTACTTTTAATCAGGCTTATTTTTGACCCACAAATAAAATAATTAAAAAGTAAATACAAAATAAATAAAAACATAAACATCTTTTTCATTCTTTTAAGTTTCTGCATTTATGGGTATTATTTAAATCCTAGAAGTAAAATTTAAACTATTTCCAACCCTAACTTACTGATGACAAAACAAGCTTTACTGGACTTCTTGACAATAAAAGATAGACTTTTTCTGAATGTGACCTAGTAGTAAACTAAATAATGACAGTGGAATTAATGTCAAAGCATTACAGACCAATGAGTCTATACTAGTTTTGTTGGGGAGTACTATCTGTCTAATTTTGAGTTTAACTTTTAGCAATAATTGATGGAGGAAGTGCTACAACAATAGTGGGTTATTTGTGGAGATGTGCTGACTAATGAAACAATATAAAACCATCAGAATTTAATTGGCACTTATATACATGAATAAATATATTCAAACCAAGTTCATTATTTAAATGAAATTACACTGAAAAGCTGACAGAAGCAGATGTTCAGGATTTTACATGTAATTATTATTTTGTGGGTTTACATTGATTTTGCTAACTTAGCAATGATGTGAAGTAAGAATTGATTTTTCAGCTTCAGTAGTGACAAATACAGCTTGCTCTGAAGTATATCTCTTTCAAAGAGTTACATTGTCAACAAATGTGGTTTAGATTTTTGCTTTCCTTTTATAGGACTATATTCTAGTTGTGTTGATATGTGTGACCGATAGCATAAGGCAGATTTGATAGTGTGCAGAGACAGTGACAAGAAAAACATGTGAGAGCTTGTGCCAGAATGTAAATCAATGTCCTGCTTCTTCTTTTATTGAGAAAGTCTAGCTATGTCAGCTGAACTAAACAGTATGCTTGCTAAATCAGCTGAATTAACAGCAGTTCACTAAAAGTGTGAATAGGAGCACTAATTCATTCAACGTGAAATTTCTAAAAAATTAAATGATATTGTAGTTTGGCAGTAGATCCGATCAACTGTTCTCAGAGGTATATATTGGTTTTCAAAGGGAAATTTTCAGTTAAGAGTATTTTAACTTTGGGATGAACTCTCAGGGTTTTTGCAAAGATAAGAAATCAGTTTTATCCCCACTATTCAAATTCGTGAATTAGACTTATTTGTCTGATAGCTTCATTTTTTAGAATGATCTTAGCCTTCTATGGGAAAGAATGCCAAATGCTTCTAATGGCAGATAAGATCAAAGGACAGAAATGAAAGTTGAAAATTCTCGGGAAAAGTTACCTGACCTTGATATGGTTCTATAATTTAGTAGCATCTATCAGTAAAGTAAGTGGTAAAGTTGGTATTACCTTACAAATTTGATAGGTCACTTTTTGAATTTTATTTTCCATCAAAAGAAATTCATAAATCAAAATCCGTTTTTAAAATAAAGTTATTTTAGATTTAACTAATTTTGCTGGATAAATTATTAGAAGTGGCTTCCAGTAAAGGGTTGAAAACAAATTTTGAAAAGCAAATTTTCTATATTTTAGATAAAAATGATCATCTGAGCTTGTTGAAACTGCACTTAAATCTCTTCCCCTATTTCTGTCCTCTGAAATTAGCTTCTCTATTATGAGTTCCATTAAAACAGCATAGAACATTTTAGATATAATTATCTCTTGTGAGTAACATTGTCATCAGTCCAACCTAGACTAGATAAATTAACAAATGTGTTAGTCATCCTCCAGGATAGCTCCCAGTGAGCCCTACCTCCTGGTGTTTATCCCTTGTATGATTCCCTCTCACACTGCACCATGGTTGGCATGTGTGACCAATAGAATAAGACAGATTTGATAGTTTTTCATTTCTGAGATTGGGTTATGACAAACCCTGCAGCATCTCTCTTGCTTGCTCTGTCACTCTCTCTGGAATCCAGCTGCCGTATGGTGAACAGGCCAGCGGAGAGGCCCACATAGTGAAGAACTGAGGCATTTGTCATCAGTCACGTGAGTGAGCTTAGAAGCAGCTTCTTCAGTCCAGTTGAGCTTCAGGTGACTGAAGCCCTAAATAACATTTTGACCAAAAGCTCAAGAGAAGCCCTGAGTCATAACCACTCAACTAAGCTACTTCTAAATTCCTGACCAAATGAAACTTTGTTTTAAACCGCTAAATTTTGGGGTAATTTATAAGGCAGTCATGGATAATTAATACAGTGAGCAGGAAATAAACTCATCTGTTACATTAAAAAACTTAAATATTGACACACATGCTGTTTTTTCAGTGTATGAACTGATGTTTAATTTGAGGAATAGCTGTTTTACTCATAACTTTTTGTTAAATCAGAATTGCAGAATGACAAGTTACTAATGTGAGAGCAGTTTCCTGTATTAATTGCCTATGTATACTTTTTTTTTTTTTTTTGAGTTGGAGTCTCACTCTGTCGTCCAGACTGGAGTGCAGTGGCCGCTCCCGGCCACCGCAGCCTCAACCCGCTGGGCTCTGGCGATCCTTCTGCCTCAGCCTTCCGATAGTTGGAATTACAGGCATGCGCTACCACGCCTGGCTGATTTTTTGATTTATTGTAGAGATGAGGTCTCGCTGCCCAGGCGGGTCTTGAACCCGCAGGCTCAGGCAATCCACTCACCTCAGCCTCTCAAAGGCGTGGGATTATAGGCTGAGCCACCGAGCTCGGCTCTATGTATATTTATAATGAAAAATTTGCAACTTTGTGGAATTTTTCTAAAAGTTTTATTCATCCAACAGTTTGGTTTTTTTTTTTGAGTTGGAGTCTCACTCTGTTGCCCAGACTGGAGTACAGTGGCCACTCCCGGCAGCCTCGACCTACTGGGCTCTGGTGATCCTTCTGCCTCAGCCTTCCGAGTAGCCGGAATTACAGGCATGCGCTACCACACCCAGCTGATTTTTTTTATTTATTGTAGAGATGAGGTCTCGCTGCCCAGGTGGGTCTCGAACCCGTGGGCTCAGGCAATCCACTCACCTCAGCCTCCCAAAGGCGCGGGATTACAGGCTGAGCCACCGAGCCCGGCCCAACAGTTCATTTTTACTTTATTTTTTAAAGTATTGGCCCATGAAGGATTGAAATTTTTAAAAAGGAGAAGTAAAGTGGGTTTTCACCACAGATAATCTAGACAGTCTATCCTGTCACAGTTCTCATAGTATCTTTACCAGTCATACTGTTTTATTGTAATTGGTTGTATTCCCTGTTAAACTGCAAGCTCTATGAAGGGCAAAATTCACATCTATATTTGCTGTTACATTTTCAATATCCAGAACAGGGTGTTAGCAGTTAGCAGCTGCTACTCAGTAGGTATTGGTTAAAAGAATTAATGTTTCTTTTACATTTTTTTCATTGTGTTAAAATAATGATTAACTTTTATAGTTGTAAATAAGTCACTGCTGGAACCATATAACCTTGGAGAATGCTAATTTTTTAGGCAGAATAGAAAATATTCTTGACATTTTTCTTGCTGAATACTAGGGACTTTTATAAGATGTGTTTTTATGTCCACAGTGCAGCCTCTGCCTCTGAAGAAGATGTCTCAAGTAGATTTCCCCGAACAGATAGAAGTGGGTTCACTAGATATAACAGGGATGCAAATGTTTCAGGTAATTTGATCTCAAGTACCACATTGGAAAAGAAAATTGAAGATCTTGAAAAGGTATGAATTACAAATTACATAAGATTGAACAAATTAATGTGTCATTAGGATTCTCTTTTGAGTTTAAGAGTGGCTGAGTGAGAAAGGGAATAAATTGGAATTTGTAGAGGAGAGATAGTGCCAAAAAAGAGAAAAAGAATGAGGGGCATTAAGAGGAGATGTTATTAGTGTTAATTAGTATTTTCATACCTAGTCAAGTAGCAGTTTTTAATCATTATCTTACGTCCTATATAGTTTCTGTGTACATAGTGGTTAGGTGTTTTCTGATTTTCTTAATACTTTCCAGTTTTGTTGATGTTAAATCTTTAGAAATGAAGCTGTTTCTTGTATGCTTTACTATTTAATGTTAGTCCTATTTTGCCAAGTGTTTTTTTAATATATTAAAAAGTCTTTGTCTTTGAAATGATTAGAAGTCTGAGCTGACAGTATGTACTACTGTATGTTTACTATGTTGTCTGAACAGATTGTCATTTGTACTTTACAAATTATAAGAATAAATCTGAGCTAGGTCCATCCATGGTGTTTAAAACAACTTTGTGTACACGTAAACCTGTTTGAAAGTATCTTTCACGGCAACTGAAGTGAATATTGGCATTAATGTCTTGAGTTTGTGCCATAGACATTCACTCAAGTTGATAGTGGCACTAAATTCTTTCATGAAAATATTTAGTTGAAAATATGTTTTGTTTTACTGAATTGAAGTTATTCCCTGTGATATAAAGATTTAGTTTATATGTGTGATATAGAGAGATCTATTTTAAAATTTTGTTTCTATTTTATAACATGATTATTTTAAGGTTATGTCTCTAAGCTTTAACACTAGATTCTACTTGGAACTAGTATATTTAAATTAAAAACTTTAGAGAATGCATAGTCTAAAACTTTTCAAGGGAGTTCCTTAGAAAGTCTTCTGGAGTCCTGCAATAGTTTGGGTTGAGTTGCTAGTAGTTGGCAGAAGCTAATTGATATGATTGGCTGGCTGCTTTTTCTGAGGGTTAGTAGGAAAGAAGCCAAGTTCTGGGCAAGGCCTTTTTAGCTCTGCCTCTCTTTTGCCCTCAGGGTGTCTGATCCAGCCCCAGGCCCTGTATTCTCTAAGTAAGATATCTTTGAAAAACATGTTGCATTATTTAAAGAAAAAAGTTTACGAATTAAGACTTCTGTTTTAGTTCCTTCATTTTTCTTTCCATTGTTAGTTAACTAACTGGCAAAACCAGAAGTAAAATTGAGGATCACTGATTTTCTGTTTAGAGTTTCCACTGGACCATCTCCCTTTTAAAATTTTGTATTTTTAATGAAAAATTAATTTTGAGTGGCCTCAAATAAGATATTCATTAAAAAATAGGTAGTTCATAACTAATAGTGATGCTAAGCTAAAGGAAGTAAGTCGTTGAGTCTGTCAGTGTTTGTTAAAGACTTGTGTAAACATGGGTTTAATCCGGAGCATACCGTACAGCTCCTGTCTTCCCTGTATTCTGATTGTTTTTGGACGGATCTTTTGTTTCTTCACCAAGTGTCTTAAGGAATTCACTGGAAATCTTCATGTAGCTAAGATACTTTATCAAACTTGGCATTTGTATGTCATTTAAGAAGATTATAAACAACCCATTACTTTCTAATTAATGCTTTGTAATTATATCTTCCAGGAAGTAGTAAGAGAAAGACAAGAAAACCTAAGACTTGTGAGACTGATGCAAGATAAAGAGGAAATGATTGGAAAACTCAAAGAAGAAATAGATTTGTTAAACAGAGTAAGTATTTCACATATTTCAGTTTCAGGGTTTCCTCTTTTTGGGGGGCAATTGGATGAAAATATATAAATATGAAGGAATTACTTAATTACCTGATGCAAGTTGTTCTTTTGTTAATGAATTAGTAATTTATAGTAGTAAAAACCATCATTTAACTCCATAAACTGGTTTTCCCTGGGAAATTGCCAGCTTAACTCACCTAATTTTATTATTTTGGGGATGGACTGATGAATGGATTTGCTCTGTTTTTTTAGAGTCTAGGAGTGAGAATCACTTGGTCACCATCTTATGTAAAAGAGAATGGCATAGAGTTGCTTCAATAAAAAACTAAAATTGATATAAGAAATTCCGCATGTCTCTCTATTTCACCACTTTGGCCTCTAGTTACACTTAATGCATCCTCAACTTTAGGTTTACCTTATTCTAAACCCTGTATTATTCTTTGTAATAAGCTCTTATTTTTGTTTTCAGCCCCAAAATTTAGCTGCTTAAGAAACAGATATTAGTGCAAGGTCATACTTAGGTAATGGTGATGAGAAAAGGCCCCATAATTTTGCTTTTTAGAGGGCTTTTGATAAAATGATGGAAAGAAGTAAGTTTGCTTCAGTGGCAGATTCTCAGTCCAGTCTTAACTATAACCATGAAAAGAGAGAAAATAGAAAGAAGAGAAAACAGAGACTTCATTATGTGCATATCTGTTCTAATGAAGCTCCAAGGCATTAACTATAGGTTATAGATGAGGACAGGGAAGCTCACAGTTTAACTTGCTCAGGATCACAGAATCGGCTGAGCCAGTATTTGATTTTTGGTATTTAATAGTGTTTTTCACTCTTTGTGGACTGCCTTTAATCTTGGTCTCAACACAAGTATTCCCATATACTGGAATTTCTGAAAATTCTGCAAATATTATTGATGTCCATGGTGTATTTGCATTGTCGTAGGCACCGTGTGCATTAAGAAGAATAATAAAACCCATGCCCTTACAGACTTACAATCTGTTCTTGAATATATTTTATCACTTGTAAATCTTAGTAAGATCCTAGTTGTTGTATTTACAGGAATCCCACATTTTTATTGTTTCACAGATGCTTCACAACATTATTCATTTAGCTTGTGAATAAATGCAAAATCTGATTTTGTAAAATTTTAAAATCATTATCTGATTATTCAAAGGCAGTATACTAAATATATCAGAGTGCTGCTGTACTATAGCAGTGATTCAAATTGATCACGTCAGGTTTTTTTATTTTAAACTGCAAGGATAAATCTATAAATGTCTGCTTTTCTAACAATTAGTAAATAATCTGACTTGAGATAATGTTTCTTATAACTAAAATGTACGGTGAATTGTTTTTAGCAAGATGGTTGCATATTTGGGACTAGCATTCATGAAGAGAATATAGAGCTGGATCATATACATTTAAAGCTGAAGTGTGAATACCTGATTTATTGGCTTTTAATTATCTTTTGGTTCTAAAACCTTTCCTTCAAAATGTCATAGAGAATCTCAGCATATAAATTAAACCAGATCAACTCTATATCCCCAGGTGCCCTCCTTCTGTATGCTCAGTTATATCACTTCTCCAGAGTCATTCCCAAACATATACCTTTAGTGATTACACAGAGTGGTAAGGGGTTCATCCAGAAGTTGTACCCTGTACCTTTTGACACAAAGTTGGAACCTGGGGCCTGCATATGTGTTTTTTTAAGCTCTCAATTTTAAGGAGAAGGAGTGGAGTTTGTTTTAGCTTAAAAAAAAATCAACGTATTTTGATTAAAAATTGGAAGATTTACTATTTAAAATTTCTGACTTTTGGCTTGTTTTGAAAATTGAAAGATCTGGCAACAGTTGGCCCACATACTTATGACAAGAATGAAGAGTCAAGTAATGGATGTTTGTTTTAGGTTGGGCATATTCCATCTGAAGATATTTTTAGATTTTGCTCTCATTTCAAAATTAATGGTACATGAATTATTTTTGAATATATATTTTGTAAAGTGCTTTTATTTCTCTTAGAATATTTTAAAATACTTTGAAAGTATTATTTTCCTTTTTTCCCTTAAGGACCTAGATGACATAGAAGATGAAAATGAACAACTAAAGCAGGAAAATAAAACTCTTTTGAAAGTTGTTGGGCAGCTGACAAGGTAGAAGATTCAAGACTCAATGTGGAAAAAAATATTTTAAAACTACTGATTGAATGTTATGGTCAATGCTAGGACAGTACTCCTATGCTGCAATACATTAAAATAACTAAGTATGTATATTTATTTCTAGAAAACAAAAGGATGTTTATTTTCAAAATATTTCTTTTCCATTATTAACTTCAAAAAAGTACATGAATAAGTAACATCTTTCAGTTATTAAAATGATAGGCAATGCCTTTTTGGTTTTGTGTGGTATCCAAATAATATATGGTTTAAAGTCACAACTGTTTGAATATATTTTATCATTGGTAGTGCATTTTCTCCCTAAAGGAATATACATAGTCTTTGTTTACATGGGTTCAAATGCTTTTGGGGAGTTCTTACAAATGCCTTATTACAAATAGATATGCAACCTTTTGTGTGTTGATGACTTATAAAGATTTTTGTCTGCTGTCATTTGTTCTTTCTACTTATTCTAAGCAATCTAGAGTAATAAAATCACTATTTTATATAACAGTAATCTTTTAAAAGGACATCTATTATAAAAAGTCACTTAATATCATGTTCTAGCTGACTAAATATAAATTTAAGAGAATACTTGAATTGTGCTGTAGTAAATGAAAATTTACTGTTTTGTGTTTAATTATCGAAAAAAATTTTAAATCACTTTAACTTCTGGAAAACATACAGTTGTAATTTTAATGTAAAATTTCTTATGTAGGTACTACCTTTTTTTATTATTCCAAGGTTTATTAGTGAACACAGGATATTTAAAAAGTTGTTTATTCTTTAGGCCTGGAAAGTGTGCAGTTTCATTGAGGAAGGAAAAAAAATCCATATTTTTATTATATATCATGAAGTAAAATCAAAACCAAAATGTTTGTCCACATTTAAAACATTTATCATATGTAACAAAACAGCATGTAATCAGAAATCATAGTAAAATACTTTGCCTAATTTTTAAGTTGGAGAATAACACTGTGACATGGTTTTTCCATATGAGAGACTGTTACCCTATCCAAATCTAGGGATTTTCTTCCTAACATTGACATTTTAAAAACAGGATTATTTTTAAAGAAGTATACACGTTTTCTCTTCTATTAAACATCATTAGTATTTAGGGTTGCTTTATATTATATTTTCATGTTGAGTAAGACCCCCCCTCCAAAAAAAATGCATGAACATTGTGAAATGCTTGCCTGATAGTTGAATCATAAACAACAGTTCTGAGCCTCTCTATCCAGTTAATGTCTGAAAATGGCTTGAAGATAGTAAATCCATTTTGGGTACCCTACTGACTTTTTCCTTCACTTGCCAAGCCCTTTTATTATTATCTGTTAGAAAAATAGAAAAGGTGAGACAGCTAGGAAAAAATGTGGAGTAAATGATAAGTGTCAGATGTTGAATTCTGAAAATCTCTGTATTTACCTAGGTTGGCTTTCTCTTCTTCCCAGTTTAGTAGTTTCAAGCTTAAGCTGCAAGCTTAAACTTCAAGCTTAGCTGATCATCAGAATCATTTGAGGAATTTTTTTTTTTTTTGGAATTGGGGTCTCACTCTGTTACCCAGGTTGTGTAGAGCAGTAACATGATCACGGCTCACTGCTGTGTCCACCTCCTCAAGATCCTTCCACTTCAGCCTCCTGAGTAGCTGGGACCATATAGACACACACCACCACACTGGCTAATTTTTAAATTTATTGTAGAGATGAAGTCTCACCATGTTGCCCAGGTTGGTCTCAAACTCCTGGGCTCAGGCAATCCTCTTGCCTTGGTCTCTTAAAGTGCTGGAATTACAGGCACAAGCCACCGCACCCAGCAAGGAATTTCTTAAGAATTCCCTGACTAGAGCTCCTGCGTAGGTTTAGGTTGAATCCTGGACTCCAGAATTTTTAAAGCTTATTATCTGATTATTCTGATCAGAACCTAGTTTTGGAAACAGCTGCTGTTGTGTCTTTATTCCTGTATTTTCCATCGAAAACCCTGGAATTGACATTTTAGCTACCAGCTTTTTCTCCCTTTTAGTATATTTAATAACTAATCGGATGTCCAAGGAAGTTTTCATATGTCCATATGGATATTTGCTACTCACAGAAAAGTTTAATAGTTAATAATTAATAGAATTATTGCACAAGGGCTTCCCTTCATGAACTTTTACACAGTGTGGAAACAGTGATTTGCCGCCCGCATGTCAAAGAGATATGCCAGGCCCAGTTATTGCCTTTGGTTGTCAGGTACTCATCTGCTTTAAGTTACCATTAGGTATGTGGCAGAAATGTTCTATAGTCTATTTTCTCATCCACACTTTGGATGTTGTAAAAATGCTGTTAGTATCTAGCATTATAGTATTAGTATCTTGATGTTCGTTAAAAGAATTACTTTGAGTTGTCTGCTTAATTCATATGTAGTTTAAGGAGTATTTTATTTTACTTTCAAAAATTATATTAATTTTTAATGCTTTTAAAGACTGAACTGTTTTGTTTTTCCAATTTATTGGGAACATTTCTATCGATATATTTGTTTTTCTAACATAATGATACTGAGTGCAAATACAGGAGTCTTACAACTTAGGCAAAGCATTTCACATGCATTCCTTCCCCTACCTCCTTAAAGTATGCATTTATTTCACAAACATATTTTTATACTATTGAAAAATAAAGTAGGATATGATATAATTTCCCCTTACATTTTTTTTTAAAGGGTTGAGGTTTTTAAAAACTAGTTTAAGTACATGTACACTACCCTGGAAAACTTGGCTATTGTCAGTAAAGTGCTAGTATTTGTGAAATTATTAGTCCTATTCAAAAACATTATTTCTTAAATCCCTTGAAAATTTGTGGTATAATGAAGTACATACACAGTTCTGATGTGTTTGAGATTATTTTCAAAATAATGTTTATTATTAAAATGAACATGTCTTGCCTTCCTGATTTCTGAAGTGATTAACTTGAAAAATTATTGTAGTAATCTTTATTTCATCTTTTAGAATTGTTGGTAATTTTATCGTACAACAGTTATCATTAGAGAGGAAGGGGAAAGGCTTTTGGGTATGTATTTCTAAGTAATCTAAGGATTTACTAAGTATAGTAGATTAGCACTGTCACACTTGTTTAAGTAGTTTAAAATTTAGAAAATGATCAGGGCCAGATACATGAAGCAATGTAGTATTTTTTCAATAGTAATTTTTAAATTTTTAAATTGTGGTAGAAGTGATGTATTCTTCAGGTGAAAAACCTACCTCAGTTACATGTGGTTTATGTTTTCTAGATTAATCTGGATTTTATAATTAGAAACTAAGATTTTAAGTCCACTTTATACTTTGTTCAGCATTCATATGTTTAATATACTGTAAGACAAAAGAGTAAAGACCTTGGATTCGATTATTAATCTGGTGTCCTGGACAATAGTCATATTATGTATGGTTGTGGTCTTTTTTTTTCTTTCTTTTTGGTAGTTTTGTTACTGTGAGTTGATGACTAGTGAGTTCCATACAGTGCTGGCACTTATTTAATAATTATTCATTATTTTGTTAATAAGCTGTTACAGGATTCAGGCATATATTTTCATTCTTGGAGTATAAGAAAACAAATACACAAGTTTTTCATTGGAGGGAACATATTAAGTAAAAATATTCAGTAATCAGGACTTTAAAATAACATGTTAAAGTTAGTGCTGAACATTTCTCATATTGTATCTGAACCTATCCTAATATGTTTAACCATGGAGCTTGACTTTTGCATTAGAACTATGTGCTCATAAATAAAGGACATTCTCTCAATTAAAGTTGTAACTTACATTACTTTTTTAAGAACTAGTGTGACAGTTTTCTTTTGTTGTATTGTTAAACTGAAAGCACAATACTAATAGACAACAGTTTGCTTATTAGACAAACATGGACTAAGTCACCTCCCCCCTGCTGTTACTCCTTGATTCATTCTCAGTTTAAAACGTGAACTATTCACCCCCAAAAAAACCTGAGCCCATATTATTTTTTTTACTTAGCTAATATCTCATAGCATGTTAAAGTCATATCCTCATCCTCCCCAAAATAATTTTGTATGTGTGAGAGGAATATGTAAGTGTTGCATTAACTTTTCATGGATTTTTCAGCAAGTATTTTTATTAGTCAACTTGGATATAGTATTACAGAAGTTTTAAATAAGTGGAAATTGACCGCCTTTCCATCCAGCAATGTACAGTCTACACAGTGTATGTCAGTAACATAAAGTCCAGTCTTAGCATTAGCCTATCTGGTCTGAATAGTTCACTCAAAAGTACTTTTTTGGCCAGGCATGGTGGCTTATGCCTATAATCCCAGCATTTTAGGGATTGAAGCGAGAGGATTGCCTGAGCCCAGAGGTTCAAAATCAGCCTGGACAACTCTGGCAAGACCTCAACTCTACAATAAATAAAAAAATTAGCTGCGTATGGTGGCACATGCCTGTAGTTTGGCTACTTGGAAGACTGAGGCAGAAGGGTCACCTGAACCCAGAAGATTGAGGCTGGGGTGGCGGTGATGGTACCACTGCACTCCAGTCTGGGTGACACAGTGAGACATTGACTCAAAAAAAAAAGGTACTTTTTTGTATTACTCATCCATTGTCTTTTAGATCTAGTTAATTGGTACTTTTTAATTTGCTGCAACATTTACTGAACAGTGGAGTGAAAGAACAGTGCATATTGGGGAGTATCTTACCATATTTTTAAAGATAATTATGCATTAGGAAAAGAACATTTTAAAGGAATTTATATCAGTAATGAAGTGAAAAGAATCCAGTGTATAGCAGATACACCAAACTTGATGGTTTTTAAATTGATTTCAATTTAGCATTTCTGTATACATTGTTGATTGCTGATTTTTAGATATTGACATCTGTTCTAATCTCCAGTTCACATTTGCAGTTGCTCTGATAATAATAGAATGTTAGTGATGATCACTTGATAGACATTGACTAAGTGCCTGTGTTTTGTTTGTTTTCCCCTCTGGATACCAAATAGGTATATGTTACTTTTTTGGTGAACTTATTTCTGGAAAGATTTGGCAATGCTATTCAGGGTTTTTATCCTTATGTTTTTCTTCTGAATTTAAGTAGCAGGCTTATGCTATCAACAAAAACCATATGAACGCTAAAACTGTTTTGTTGAAAAGTCAGCTAATTCAGGTAATTCAAATACTTGTGGAAAAACATCTGGATAATTTATGGAACATACTAGTATAGTGTAGACAGCTGTGATCATTCCCATTGCATAGATTTTTATTGTGGAATAGTTATTTTAATATAGATTTACTTTTAATATGCTTTGCATGTAAAAAGTTATAAATATTTTTCATTTATTTTTCAAAACTGGTTATTTTCTTTCCTTCCTATACTATCAGTAAAATCCTGACTGATATTTTTGAAGTTAAAGGATAATACTAATAATTGAGTTAGCTTCTGTGCCTGTTACTGAAACAGTATAAAGTATTTTTTAAAATCTTTATTTGATATTTTATTTTAGAAGAAATAATGTTTTAAGAAACAAAAAATTGTGTTAAGATATGAATACATTCATGGTGGGGCTTCTTGAATAAGTGAGGAAATGGATATGTTCAACCTGACTAAAGATTTTAATTGTTCAAAATTGGAACTATTATAAACCTGATGGTGTTCAAGGAATTTCAGGTCTTTTGAACTTTGGAAATGATAAATAGGGGTCTGGGAATGTAAAAATTCAGGTTTTGTATTTTTAGTAAATGGTTTACATAACCTTTTGTCTAATGTGTCATTCTTCATACACCCGAACTACCTAATCAGTCATTCTTTTCTTCTAAAACTAAATTACAATCTTCTTAATAATATCATAAATGTCTAACAAGTGAATAAGCATCCTTAGGTCAGTCTGCTCAGGTAAATGTCTTAAATATTTATGTAAGAACATATTTCACTAGCAATCCTACTGAAAATTTTTTCCCAAGCTGCTCTCATAGTCTTAACTGAAACTGGAACCATTTTTCTTAGACTTTATCAAATCTCTATTTCTTTTTTCCAGATTCACTGTGTTTATGCATGCATGCATGCATGCACACATTTCTACCAGCAGCTGTAAACTACCCACATATTTTCTTAATCTCATTCTTCCAGTTTCTCTGTATAACCTCTGTATAAGAGGTTACATTTCATTCCTGGTCAACTCTTGGAAAAGAATTATGTAATGTTGGACCTTCATGTTAAGGGGATAAGTCTGGTTATAATATCCTTTACAATCAGTTCATTTTATTCTGATGTCTAGCGAGATAATTTAGAAAGGAAACTAGAAAGCAACACATCCCTCTTAATCCTGGACCAAATGCATAACTTTACATTCACTTTCAAAAACCTTTTATGAAAAAAAGTTTGTTTATTTAATAAAGAAAAAATATAAGCATGTCAAGAAATGAGATTGAACTTTTAAAATATACATAATGAAAAAATAATGAGTGTTGACTACTATGTATTTTTTCACATTGACATGTGCTTAATTATTCAGAATACTTTCTTTAATCAGTTGCTATCCTTGTTTAGACATACATGAGACAGCATTTACAGTTGTTCATATTGTTACAGGCTTCTTTCTATCCAGTATTCTATAAAACAATGTGGCTAACCAAAGGTAGGTGATCTTACCTTTTGCCTTTATGAAAACATTTTAAAATTAAATGAATAGAAAGATATCTTGTCTCTTTTTTTATCTTTGTAGTGCAAAAGCATAAACAAACCTCTCAAAGGTAAGAAAGTCACATCTGAAGAATGAGCAGATCATATTTGGCAAGAATGCATTCATGTGATAGTATTAAAAGTTGCAAAACTATTAGCTTTCCATAGCAGATTGAAAGTTTTATGTACGATTGGCTTAAAACAATTAACAGTGTCATTAATTTAAAGTAAAATCATGCCAATCAGTTAATATTAACATATGTATATATTTTAAACATTTTTTTTTAGAAGGCAGGATTTATATTCCCACAGTTGGGGGGGACCCGAAGGGGTTGCCCAGTATTAACATATTTATTATTTAAATCAGTGAGTCAGTGAAAATTTTAATGGGATGAATAAATTGATGCTTTTGAAATGCTGATTAATTATTATATGAGTCCTAAAAGTGTATTTTGTTTCTTGTCACCCATTTATTTATTTTTATTTATTTTTTTTGAGTCGGAGTCTCACTCTGTCCCCCAGACTGGAGTGCAGTGGCCGCTCCCAGCCACCGCAGCCTCGACCTGCTGGGCTCCAGCGATCCTTCCGCCTCAGCCTTCTAAGTAGCTGGAACTACAGGCACGCGCTACCACACCCGGCTAATTTTTTGATTTATTGTAGAGATGAGGTCTCACCAAGTTGCCCAGGCGGGTCTCAAACCCGCAGGCTCAGGCAATCCACTCACCTCAGCCTCCCAAAGGCGCGGGATTACAGGCTGAGCCACCAAGCCCGGCTCTTGTCACTGTTTTAAAATCAGGATATTTTAGGATTTAGCTAAGCATACCGATTTGGGTAACAATTTGAGTATAACTTTAACTGTAACTTATTATACCATTAATAACATTCATTAGTAATTTTGTAGGCATGTATGCCAAGCCATGTGTTGAATGCTTTATATATTATTTTGAGTTTTTAAAATCTGTGCAGTGTGTTTAGATTGAGAGGGTATTTTGCCTAATGTCACAAAGCAAGTCTGATTGCAAAGCAAGTCTGATTGCAAAGCAAGTCTGATTGCAAAGCAAGTCTGATTGCAAAGCTTTGTGCATTATACTATGACATACTTTTATGACATAATCATTGTCCTATTAAATTTTTGCCATTGGTTCTCAAAGTGTGTTCCTCACACTAGTAGCACTAGGTTCACTTTAGGAACCTTGATGGAACTATAAATTCTTTGACCCCACCCAACACCTGAATTAGAAACTTTTAGGAGGAGGCCCAGCAATCTGTTTCAACAAGCCCTCCATATAATTCTGATGCAGGTCAAAATTTTCAAACCAGTATGCGTTTCTACTTTTAAGCTAAGATGTTAGTCATTCTTGGAGATTGTTGAAATAATGTAAGATGAACTTGTTAAAAAAAATTTTTTTTTAACCTGATCTTTTTTTTGTTGCTTGCATTGCAAAAGATTGTACCAGGAAAAGCCTCAGCCTGGATATTGGCAGCCTAGCATAACCCCATTATCTCTGGAACTCAGATGGATTATCAAGTCCAAGAGACTATGGAATGAAATCTTTGTTGTTCTGAGTTAAGGTTTTTCTCCTGTTATTGCCTGAAGGGTTTTGGTAACAATTGTGCATTTTTTCAAATTTTAAAACTTGATTGGAACAAGTAAGTGTGTATTTCATCAGTTATAATTTTAAAAAATATTTTTTACATGAGTGAATACCAGGGTAGTCACTGAGGAGTCTGAGTCTTCAAAATGTACTCTAATGAATTGTACTTGCAAGCTAATTGATCACTGGAGAAAAAGATCCTCACTTGCATCCCAATGAGTAAAGATATAATTGGAAGACTTGATTCAGGATTATTCTTCTCTTACATGATGAGATAGTTAAGTTCCTTTTAACTTTTTAAACTTTTAACTTTTTTTTTTTTTTTTTTTTTGAGTTGGAGTTGCACTGTCGCCCAGACTGGAGTGCAGTGGCCGCTCCCGGCCACCGCAGCCTCGCCTGCTGGGCTCGGGCAATCCTTCTGCCTCATCCTTCCGAGTAGCCGGAATTACAGGCATGCGCTACCATGCCCGGCTGCTTTTTTGATTTATTGTAGAAATGAGGTCTCGCTGCCCAGGCGGGTCTCGAACCCGCAGGCTCAGGCAATCCACTCACCTCAGCCTCCCAAAGGCACGGGATTACAGGCTGAGCCACCGAGCCCGGCTAAACTTTTAACTTTTTAAAAACTTTGAAAAGTTTTGAATTTACAAAATAATTGTGAAGATAGTACACAGAGGTGTCTTATGCCACCATACCAAGTTTCTCCTATTATTAGCGTGTTACTATTGCATATTAACCACTCAATCAATCAGTATTAATGAACTATTATTTATTCAAGTCCATAGTTGATTCAAGTTTCCTCAGTTTTCTACTAATGCTCTTTTTTTAAAAATTAGGATCTAGGATAGCATATTAGGTTTAGTAGTTATGTCTCCATAGGCTCCTCTTGGTTGTGACAGTTCCTCAGACTTGCTACCATTGCCTGTTTTGAGTAATAGGCATTTTTCACTTTACTATGGATATTTCAGCTATAAAACAAGAATCATTTTCAGTGCCTTGCCTATTTTATCTATCCCCTTTTTCTTTTTTGGTGAGGCTTTTTTTTTTTTGAGTTGGAGTTTCACTCTGTCACCCAGACTGGAGTGCAATAGCCGCTCCCGGCCACCGCAGCCTCGACCTGCAGGATCCGGTGATCCTTCCGCCTCAGCCTTCCAAGTAGCTGGAACTACAGGCGCGCGCTACCACGCCCGGCTAAGTTTTTGATTTATTGTAGAGATGAAGTCTCACCAAGTTGTCCAGGCGGGTCTCGAACCCACGGGCTCAGGCAATTCACTCACCTCAGCCTCCCAAAGCGTGGGATTATGAGCTGAGCCACTGAGCCCGGCTGCTGAGGCTTTTTAAAAGTTAAATTCCAATTATCATTTCACCTATAAATACTTCAGCATGTGTCTCTAGTCGTGAAGACTTAAAAAATAACCACAGCATTATCATGTTTACTGTAGTAAAGTTAATGCTAATTTCTTAATATTGCCTCTTTGGTTTGGGTTCTTTGAGAAGCAGGCATACTTGAGATTTATTGGAGGAATTGCTTGTGAAGAAAACTGGGGAGGGAGATAGAGGAGGCTGGGAAAGCTGTCAGATCTTAGTACAGGTCTGACTCCGGTGAAGGAGAAAAAAGAGGATGATTGGGCCGGAAGTCTTAGTCCTTTATTGTCTTACATGTGTTACTAAAGTAGAATATCTAGGGTAATTTATAAAGAAACCTCACAGTTCTACAAGCTGTGCAAGAAGCATGGTGCCAGCATCTGCTTCTGGTGGGTGTTCAGGTTGCTTCCATTCATAGTGCAAGGGAAAGTGTTACATGGCAAGAGAGGATGGAAGAGAAAGGGAGAGAGGCACCACACACATTTGAACAGCCACTTCCTGTGAACCAGTAGAGCAAGAACTCATTACTGTGAGGAAGGCACCAAACCAATCATGAGAGATCTGCCCCCCGGACCCTAACACCTGTGACTAGGCTCCACCTCAAACATTGAGGGTCAAATTTCAATGTAGATTTGGAAGGGTCAAACCAAACTAGCACTATTTGAGTTCTAAAAAGTTTTAACAAGGCTGATTGGGACTCCTCAAGCCAAAGGTGCCGGCTCCTGAGTAATGTCACATCTTGTAGGTATGAGCCTGCCATGGTGATCCTGCAATGATTATCTGTTAGCGGAGGAGCTGCCAGTAGGAAGTGTGACCTCAGCTGAACACCATGGTGGATTCAGACCACAGCAACTAGAACTGCCAATTACTTCAAGGATGGAGATCTGAGAAGTCTGATTTCATGCTTGTCACATAATCTAATACTTTGTGTTCAAACTTCTCCAGATATTTCTAAAATTATCCTTTTACTGTTAATTTTTGTGGGGAGCGAATGAGCGCTGTCTGAACAGCAGGCCTTGAGCAAGGCAAGATCCCAAGCGAAGGCAAGTTCTCACTTGGTTGTTCTGCATCCTAGTCAAAGAGCAAGGGATGCAACCTGCTATGCAGAACGGAGTCTCAGAAGCCCACACAGTCGGATGCACATAGTACAGATAAAGCCTTAGCTACAACAAGGAAACCGTGGGACAGTTTGCCATTTAGGTAGCAGTGAAATTCTGTTGTAGCTCCCTCGCAGACCTTGAATCCCTTCCAACTTGCTTTGTGCTTGATTATAAAATAAACGTGCTGAGCTGGTTTGGGGCCAATTCTCCATCAGAGGGAAGTGTCCCACCTGGCCCCAGCTTTCCTTTATATCTTTGTGTCTGTCTTAATCTCTCTCCACTCTTGGGACCCTCAAGACAGCAGCATAGGTTGCGGCAAGTTTTATTCAATTAAGGATCCAAGTTAGGGTCATCTGTTGCATTGGATTAGAAGTTAGATAATTTGCTCTATAGGATATCCTGCATTCTAGATTTGACTGTATGCAGTGTTGTTTAACATGCCTCTATCTTTGCTCATTGTTTCTTGTGTGCGTGGTTTTGTTTGGTTGGTTTTGGGTTTTGTTTTGTTTTTGAGTTGGAGTCTCATTCTGTCGCTCAGGCTGGAGTGCAGTGGCGCGCCCACGGCCACCGCAGCCTCTACCTGCTGGGCTCAGGTGATCCTTCTGTGTCAGCCTTCCAAGCAGCTGGAACTACAGGCGCATGACACCACGCCCAGCTAATTTTTGGTTTATTGTAGAGACGAGGTCTTGCCAAGTTGCTCAGGCTGGTCTTGAACCCCTGGTCTCAGGCAGTCCTCTAGCATCCACCCCTCAAAGTGCTGAGATTACAGGCTTGAGCCACCACGCCTGGCCTCTGCTCATTGTTAGATGTAGAAGCTTTGATAGATTCAGTAGGTAGTGGGCACTTCTTATTGAAATCATAGAGAGCACATAATGTCTGATAGTCTCGTTTTTAATGTTAAGATTAGCAGATTTGGGTGCTGTTAATTTGACTGCTTTATTTTAAAGTTCTCTATCAACCTTTTAAGTAATGATTTTAGCAAACGATCATTATTGCCCTCATACATTATATCTTTTAAGTGTTGCAAAGTGATACTTTTCTAATTCTGTCATTCATTTATATTAGTAGTTGGGAATTCTTTAGAGAAACTTTTCTTCATCAGTCATTTAGTTTTCCTAAAATACAAGAAAGATAAAATCCTATTGATTCTTTTGATTACCCATTTTATAATCATGTACCAGAGGCTTAGCAACCTTCAAAAGTCATGAGTTTATTTTATATATTTAATGTTTCTTAACCCATTGCAATCCTTTTTTTTTTTTTTTTTTTGAGTTGGAGTCTCATTCTGTCGCCCAGACTGGAGTGCAGTGGCCGCTCCCGGCCACCGCAGCCTCGACCTGCTGGGCTCTGGCGATCCTTCCTCCTCAGCCTTCCGAGTAGCCGGAATTACAGGCATACGCTACCACACCCGGCTGATTTTTTGATTTATTGTAGAGATGAGGTCTCGCTGCCCAGGCGGGTCTCAGGCAATCCACTCACCTCAGTCTCCCAAAGGCGCGGGATTACAGGCTGAGCCACCGAGCCCGGCTGCAGTCCTTATTTTTATGTCCAAATTGTCTCATCTTTAGCCAGTAGGAGCCCCTTTATGTTGGCTCCTGTATCCTTTTGATTGTTAGTAGCTTCCTTGTTTTGTGGCATAAGATGTTTCAGTCTCATCTTGTATGTTTTACTTTTCAGGACCTGGAATTAAGAACTCCCACTTTTGTAGAGAATTAAAGCCTTGATAACTATCTAAATTATTAGGTGATATGAAAACTAGAGGACATTTATGGAATTATTAACTATAAAGTCTATAAGGACATTGAAACATTTTCCAACTTGTACTTTACTGGAAAAAAAATTTTTTTTTTAGATTAGGAAATGTAGTTTAGAAAGTAAATAGAGAGAGCGAGGATTCACCTCTCCAAGGAAGGAGAGAGGCCCAAAGCCGGGAAACGTGGCCTGGCCGTAGACATTTTAAAGATGACAGAAATCTGCTTGATTCTTTCCCTTATTTATTTTGTCATATTTTGTGCAAATGATGGGCAGATCTTATACAGTTGGCCTTTTAGATCTGTGAGTTCAGAATCCATGGATTCAACCAACAGTGAAAATATTAGAAAAGACATTTTAAAGTAAGAATACAATTAAAAATACAAGTTAAAAAATACAAGATCACTATTTACATAGCATTTACTTTGTATTAGGTATGATAAGTAACCTAGAGATTAAAGTATGAGGGTTTGTGCAGAAGTGCTAGTCACTGATAAGTTTTCATAGCTGATTGTGAGGCAGTCCTAATGAGTATTAAAGCGTGTTGGGTGGTGGCTCAAGGCAGGTTGCAAAGTTGCCCTTTGACGAGTGGAGCCACCAAGAATCTCTGCAGTGCTTGGAATAAGTCCAGTTGCTGGCAGCTTTCAGCTGGGACACCACCTAATAATGGCAAATCCTTCATCTGCTCCAATGGTCCCCAACCTTTTTGGCATCAGGGGCCGGTTTCATGGAACACAATTTTTCCACAGTCAGGTTGGAGGGTGGGGGAAGAGGATGGCTTCAGGATGATTCAGGCACATTACATTTATTGTGTACTTTATTTCTATTATTATTACATTGTAGTATATAACAAAATGATTATACAACTAACCATAATGCAGAATCCACTCACCTCAGCCTCCCAAAGTGCTGGGATTACAGGCTGAGCCACCGAACCCGGCCTATCTCAAACATATTCTTAAGGCCACCATCATTTGTGGTCTCAAGCAATTGATCCTCTTCTGGCACAAATTTGATTCACCCGGATTATTCACAAATGGGCTGCAGATCCATTCCTTCTCAATGTGGGGATCTGTTGTTATTGGGAAGTAATTTTCAAACTCTTTTGAAAGTTTGAGTTTGTTGAGCAGGTTGAATATGTCATACAAGTAAGCAGGTTTTGCAACCTATTCTCTTCTGTGTCACTGAAATGTGCTGCCTAGTGGTGACTTTTTCTAAAAGAAACCTCTGGGGCAACCGCTTTGGGTCCCCTCCCACTGTGGGAGCTTTTCCGTCCTCTTAGTAAATCCTTCTTTAAATAAAAATTTTAAAAAGAACCTTTGGAGCGGCTCTCATAATTCAAAAGCTCTGGTCAGTGATCTGCCTTTTGAAAGCCATCTCACTTCTGTGTATAAGTGAAGACGTGTGTGCTCTATTCATCTCACAGGGCTGCACAAACAGATGTGAGTTAAGGGCATGCACTTTACTGTGGTTGATAATTTTCTTTTTTAAAAATTTTTTTTAATTATAAAGATGTAGGGTACAATTCAGGATTAGGTATACAAACATTGATTATGCAGGTACCCTTGTTGATGAGGTGTGCCCCTCCCTCCCCTAGCAGTTTCCCTCAACTGTCAATCCCACCCCCTTCCCTGACAGTTTCCCATTACTGCCAAACACTTTCTTAAAGTATTTTAATTGTTCAAGGTCCACTTATGACTGAGAATATATGGTACTCTGTTCTTTGTTTCTGTGATAGATCACTGTGTATGATCGACTTCAAATCCAGCCAAGTGGCTGTGAAGTTCATATTTTTGTCCTTCTTTATGCTGCATAATATTCCATTGTGTATATGTACCACATTTTCTTTATCCAGTCCAGCTTCAATCGACAACATGGTTGGTTCCATGTTTTTGCTATTGTGAATAGAGCTGAAACAAACATACGTGTGCAGGTATCTTTTTGTAGAATGATTTGAGTTTCTCCGGGTGTATTCCCAATAGGGGAATTGCTGGGTCATATGGAAGGTTAATTTCTAGTTCTTTCAGAAATCACACTGTCTTCCAAAGAGGTTGCACTAGTTTGCATTCCCACCAGCAGTGTAGAAGTGTTCCTTTTTCTCCACATCCTTGCCACATCCTGCAAAACATTAATTTCAGGTATCGTTTTTCAACTAGCCAGCATTTCTCTCTGGATGACACAGTGTGTAGAGTCACATTCATAAGTGACCTCTTTGACTCAGTAGTGAAACCAGAAAATCGTCTAATCATGGCAGCCGCTCTGTCCTGTCTGTGCATATACTGACACCTGACACCGAATGACCAATTCAGTTTTCTTGATAATGTAATCATTCAAAGACTTGAATAGTTCTGCAGCATGGTATTGGTTGGCAACAAAAGTGCACATAACATATTCTTCCTCCTGAAAAATATATCGCACAAAAACAAGCATTGTTACCTTGTCTATATTGATAGACTCATCAACTTGGATTGTATACCATGACTTCTTAATCCTCTCTAACAGTTGTGTCTCAGTGTCCTCTGCTATTTCATCAGTTTGTCTAGTTACGGTGCTAGCCGAAAGAGGAAAACGTGCCACCTTTGGAACTGCAGCCTTCCTAAAAGTTTATAACAAATGTCCTTAGCAGTAGGCAGGATCAACTCTTCACCAATAGTAGAGGGCTTCTTAGCTTTAGCAATGTGGTTAGCCACTAGGTATGATGCTCTCAGTGCAGACACAATTGATGAAGTAATGGTCTTCAATAGTTGCTTCTGTTTTTCATGTTCACTTTTTTTTCTTTTGAGAAACTCCAAAGGCTTATCTTCTAATGCAGGGTGCTTGATCTCCATGTAGCAAGGCAGTTTTGAAGGTTTCATTGTTTTGTTGGGTAACTGGTCATCTCATATTATACAAGATGGGCTTGGAGAATGTGAATCACCTTTTGCAGTGAACCCATAATTTAAGTAGGACTCTTGGTATTTTCTTTTAAATGTAGCTTTCTTTTTGTTGGCAGTCTTAGAGTCTTCTGTCTCATTATTGGGTCTTTCTCCTTTTTTAAAATTTATTTTTTGGCCGGGTTTGGTGGCTCAACCTGTAATCCCAGCACTTTGGGAGGCTGAGGTGAGTGGATTGCCTGAGCCCACATGTTCGAAACCCGCCTGGGCAACTTGGTGAGACCTCATCTCTACAATAAATAAGCTAACCCGGCATGGTAGCGCGTGCCTGTAGTTCCAGCTACTTGGAGGGCTGAGGTGGAAGGATCGCTGGAGCCCAGCAGGTTGAGGCTGCGGTGGCTGGAGCATGCCACTGCACTCCAGTCTGGGCGACAGAGTGAGACTCCAACTCAAAAAAAAAATGTATTTTTTAAAATTTAAAATTTTGTTTTAAAGATGTGGGGTACATAAGTGGCCTCCATGCAAATGAAGTTTGGACCTCCCACTGGGCCTCACTTCTTCTGTTTTAGGAACAGGTACCCTTAGTGATATTATATGCCCCTACCCAACTCCAGCCCCCAGCAGTGTTCTGCTGCTGCTGATCCCTCACTTGTAGTATTGTGATAAATGTTCAGGACCCACTTATGGGTGAGAACATGTGGTACTCAGTTCTTTGTTTCTGTGATAGATCACTGAGTATGATAGAATCTACAGATTCAACACGACACCAACATCATTCTTCTTGAACCTGGAAATGACAATACAGAAATTCATATGGAAACAAGAATAAGAGCACAAATAGCCAAAACAATCCTCAGCAAAAGAAACCAAGTGGGCGGTATCATACTTCCAGATTTTAAACTTTATTATAAGGCTACAATAGTTAAAATAGCCTGGTATTGATATGAGAAAAGACATATAGACCAATGGAATAGAATAGAGGTGCCAGAAGTAAAACCTCAGTTTCTCAACCAATTCATCTTTGGCAAAGCCATCAACAACAATCAATGGGGAAAGGAGACCCTATTCATCAAATGGTGATGGGAAAACTGGCTGACCACATGCAGAAGAATGAAACAGGATTCCTACCTATCACCTTACACAAAAATCAACTTTAAATGAATCAAAGACCTCAAACTAGCCCAGGCTCGGTGGCTCAGCCCGTAATCCCAGCACTTTGAGAGGCTGAGGCAAATGGATTGCCTGAGCCCACGAGTTCGAGACCCACCTGGGCAACTTGGCGAGACCTCGCCTCTACAATAAATAAAAAATTAGCCGGGTGTGGTAGCGCGCACCTGTAGTTCCAGCTACTTGGAAGACTGAGGTGGAAGGATCGCTGGAGCCCAGCAGGTCGAGACTATGGTGGCCAGGAACATGCCACTGCACTCCAGTCTGGGCAACAGAGTGAGACTCCAACTCAAAAAAACAAAAACAAAAAAACCCCGTCAAACTATAAGACTCTTAAAACAGAGGAGATACCCTTCTGTACATTAGACTAGACAACCAATTCTTGGTCATAAACCCAAAAGCATATATCCTAAAATATAAGATAGACAAGTGGGACCTCATCACATTGAAAAGTTTCTGCAAAGCAAAAGAAACCATCAAGAGAGTGGAGAGACAACCCACAGAATGGGAAGAAATATTTGCTAACTGTGTATCTGACAGAAGTCTGACATCTAGAATCTACAAGGAACTCAAATGAGCCAAAAGGGAGAAAAAAACACTCCTATTAAAAAGTGGACCAGCTGGGCTCGGTGGCTCAGCCTGTAATCCCGTGCCTTTGGGAGGCTGAGGTGAGTGGATTGCCTGAGTCCAAGCGTTCGAGACCCGCCTGGGCAGGCGAGACCTCATCTCTACAATAAATCAAAAAAATTAGCCGGACGTGGTAGCGCGCGCCTGTAATTTCAGGTACTTGGAAGGCTGAAGTGGAAGGATCACTGGAGCCCAGCAGGTCAAGGCTGCGGTGGCCGGGAGCAGCCACTGCACTCCAGTCTGGGCGACAAAGTGAGACTCCAACTCAAAAAACAAAACAAAACAAAAAAGTGGACCAAAGACATGAGTCGATAACTTTTCAAAAGAAGACATATGAATAGCCAACACATACATGAAAAAATGCTTTTCAAAGAAGTTCACCAGTGATTTTTTTTTTTAAACTCATTTTGGCTAGGGTTAGCTTGTGGGCTTACAAAACTGTGAGACAAGTGTGCAGTGCGGGAAAGAGGTGTGGATGGAAGTGGTAAATAAAATCATGGGTCAACTGTGCACAGACTGAAGTGTTGGATTCTGACTTAAAACCTGCCACCAGATGCAGCTTACAACTGAAGTGCATTACCTCACTTGCCACTTACTGACAGAGTTTTGATAAGAGTCCTCAAGCAATTTATATATTATTTATATATTATGGTCTCTGTGCAGTCAAACCTAACTGCTAATGTTAATCTGTATTTGCCGCCGCTAGCATCACCACCTCACTCTGCTATGAAACATTGAATTTATCCATCTCTCCAACTGTATGTTTATACACTTTAACCCACTTCTCTTCATTCTCCCTCTGTCTCACTCAGTCTTCCCAGTCTCTATCATCTATCCTTCCACTCTCTACCTCCATGGAATCAAATTTTATTAGCTCCCACATATAAGTGAGGACATGTACTATTTCTCTTTGTGTGCCTGGATTATTTCACTTAACATAATGACCTCCAGTTTTATCCATGCTGCTACAAATGGCATGCTTTTTTATGGCTGAATAGTATTCCATTGCTTGTAGATAACACATTTTCTTTATCTGTTAATCTGTTCATGGACTCTTAGGTTGATTCCATAGCTGGGCTTTTATTACTAGTACCTCAATAAACATGCAAGTGCAGGTATCCCTTTAATATACTGATTTATTTTCTTTTGGTTAGATACCAATTGTGAGTTTGCTGGATTGAATAGTAGTCTATTTTTAGTTTTTTGAGAAATCTATGTACTACTTCCCATAATGACTGTACTAGTTTATAGTACATGCACAACAGTGTATAAGAGTTTCTTTTTCTTCACATCCTCACCATCTGTTTTTTTTTTTGTTTTTGTTTTTTGTCTTTTCAATAATAGCCATTCTAACTGGGGTAAAATGATATCATGATTTTGCATTTCTGATGATTAGTAATGTTGACAATTTTATTGTATACCTGTTGGTAATTAGTATGTTTTCTGATAAATGTCAATTCATGTCATTTGCCCCCCCCCCCTTTTTTTTTAGTTGGAGTCTCACTCTTGTTGCACAGGCTGGAGTCCAGTGGCATGCTCATGGCTACCGCAGCCACGACCTGCTGGGTTTAGGCAATCCTTTCGCCTCAGCCTTCCAAGTAGCTGGAACTACAGACGCACACCACCACACCCGGTAGTTTTTGTGATTTATTGTAGAGATGAGGTCTCACCAAGTTGCTCAGGCTGGTCTTGAACCCCCGGGCTCAGACAATCCTCTCGCTTTGGCATCCCAAAGTGCTGGGAATACAGGCTGAGCCACTGTGCCCAGCCTGCCCAAGTTTTAATGGAATTATTATTTTTTAATTGATGAGTTATTTGGGTTCCTAGTATATTCTGGATATTACTCACCTGTTGGATGAATAGTTTGCAAATATTTTCTCTCATTCAACAGTGTCTCTTTACTCTGTTGAATTTTTCTTTTTCTATGAAGAAGCTTTTTAGTTTAATTATTTCACTTGTCTATTTTTACTTTTGTTGTCTATGCTTTTGAAGCCTTAATTGTAAATTATTTACTAGACCAATGGCCAGGAGTGGTTTCCCTGTTTTCTTCTAGTATTTGAATAGTTTTAGGTTTTATGTTAAGTTTTTAATCCATTTTTAGGTGATTTTTTTGTACATGGTGAGAGATCAGGGTCCCATTTCATTCTTCATCTAAGTATCCAATTTTCCAGCACCATTTATTGAAGAGTCTTCTTTTCCTCTATGTAAGTTCTTATCAACTTTGTCAAAAATCAGCTGGCTGTACTAGTTTCCATGGTGATGAGAGTTTTGGGTTTTTTTTTAATATCATGAAGCAATGTTGAATTTTATCAATGTTTTTTCTGCATCTTTTGAGATGATTAGTTTTTTTGTCCTTTGTTTTATTGATGTGCTGTATCATGTTTATTGATATACATATGTTGAATTATCCTTGCATCCCTGGAATAAATCCCACCTAATTGCGATATATTTTTTATATGCTATTGGATTTGGATTGCTAATATTTTATAGAGGATTTTTGCATCTATGATTTTAAATCAGCAGTATTGGCCTGGCCTCTGGTTGTATTCTTCTCTGGTTTTGATATGCTAGCACTAACTTCACAGAATGAGATAGGGAGAATTCCCTTCTTCTTTTTTTTTTTTTTTTAAGTAGTTTCAGAAGGATAGACATTAATTCTTCTTTGTACGTTTGGTAGAATTCAGCTGTGAATCATCGAAGTCCTGAACTTTTTTTAATACTGATTACATCTTATTTCTTATTCTTGGTCTATTCAGGTTTTCCATTTTTTCCTGATTCAATCTTGGTGAGCTGTATGTATCTAGAAATTTATCCAGTTTCTATAACATTTCTAGTTTGTCAGGTTCTAGTTGTTCAGAATAGTCTCTGATTATCTTTTCTATTTTTGTGGTAATACTTTAATGTCTCATTTTTCATTTCTGATTTTGTTTATTTAAGTCTTCTCTCTTTCTGGTTATTCTAGCTAGTGGTTTATCAATTTTATCTTTTCAAAAAACAACTTTTCATTTGTTGATCTTTTATATTTTAGTCTCTTTAGTTCTGCTTTGGTCATTGGTAGTTTTTCTGCTTATTTTGGGAATTAGTATCAATTTAGTTATGTTTATCAATTTAGTATCATTAGTATTAATTTTCTTCTGCTAAGTTTGGTTTTACTCTTCTACTTCTTTGAGGTGCATTGTTAGATTGTTAATATGAATTCTTTCTGCTTTTTAATGTAGGCATTTATTGCTATAAACTTCTCTCTTAGTACTGATTTTTCTGTATCCCACAGATTTCCATTTCCTTTTTTTCAAAAAAATTTTAAATCTTTGTCTTAATTCCTTTATTGATACAGTGGTCACTCAGGAACATGTTGTCTAGTGTTGGGTGCATATATATTTGGAATTGTTATAACCTCTTGCTGGATTGATCCCTTTATCATTATATAATGACCTTCTTTGTCTCTTTTTACTGTTTTTGAGTTTCCAGAATTACCATTGTTACTGGTGTCTAGTTTTATTTTACTGAAGTTTGAGCAGAGACTTGATATGATTTTGATATTTTAAAATGTGTTGATACTTGTTTTGTAGCCTAACATCTAGTCTGTCCTGGAGACTATTTCATGTGCCAATGAAAAGAATGTATATTCTGCAGTTTTTAGATAAAGTGTTCTGTAAATGAATGCTAGGTCCATTTGGTCTAAAGTCTAGTTTAAATCCAATGAGTCTCTGTTGATATTCTGTGTCTGATGCTGAGAGTGGGATGTTGAAGTCCTCCACTGTCCGTTGTAGCACAGTCTTTCTTTTTCTTTAGAGTTAGTAACATTTGCTTTATGAATCTGGATGCTTTAGTGTTGGGTGCATATATATTTGGAATTGTTATACCCTCTTGCTGGATTGATTCCTTTATCATTATATAATGACCTTCTTTGTCTCTTTTTACTGTTTTTGAGTTAAAGTCAGTTTTATTTGATATAAGAATAGCTACTCTTTCTCACTTTTGCATTTCTTTTGTGTGGAACATCTTTTTCCATTCCTTAACTTTCAGTCTTTTTTTTTTCTTTGAGTCAGAGTCTCACTGTCACCCAGACTGGTGCAATGGCATGCTTATAGCCACCACAGCCTTGACCTGTTGGACTCAGGCAATCCTTCCACCTCAGCCATCCAAGTAGCTGGAACTACAGACATGTACTACCACGTCCAGCTAATTTTCTGATTTATTGTAGAGAGGAGGTCTCACCACATTGTCCAAGCTGGCCTTGAACCCCTGGGCTCAGGCAATCCGCTCACCTTGGCCTCCCAAAGTGCTGGGATTACAGGCTTGAGCCACCACATCCAGCAACTTTCAGTCTTTATATGTGTCTATAAGGTGTGTTTCTGGTAAGCAGCTTATAGGTGGATCATGTTTTTTGTTCATTCAGCAATACTGTGTCTTTTAAGTAGAGAATTCAATCCATTTAGGTTCATGGTTGTTATTGATATGTGAGGCTTTGTTCCTGTCATATTGTTAATTATTTTCTGGTTGTTTTATATATTATTTTTCCTTTTTTGTGTGTGTTATTGTTTGCCATTGTAGTTTGGTGGTTTTCTGTTGTGGTACCATTTGACTACTTTCTCTTCCTCCTTTATGTGATTGCTTTGCCAGTGGGTTTTATACTTTCATGTATTTTCACTATGGTGAATGTTATCCTTTTTTTTCCAGGTTTAGGACTCCCTTAAGCATTTCTTATAAAGCGTATCTAGTGGTAACAGATTTCCCCGGCATTGCTTGTCTGGAAGATACTATATTTCTTCTTCATTTATGAAAGCATAATTTTGCTTAATATAATATTCTTTTTTTTTTGAGTTCGAGTCTCACTCTGTCACCCAGACTGGAGTTCTATGGCCGCTCCCAGCCACCGCAGTCTTGACCAGCTGGGCTCTGGTGATCCATCCGCCTCAGCCTTCCAAGTAGCTGGAACTACAGGCACACGCTACCATGCCCAGCTAATTTTTGATTTATTGTAGAGATGAGGTGTTGTCAAGTTTCCCAGGCGGGTCTCGAACCCGCAGGCTCAGGTAATCCACTCACCTCGGCCTCCCAAAGTGCTGGGATTACAGGCTGAGCCACCGAGCCCAGCCAATATAATATTCTTGGGTGGCATTTTTTTTCTCTTTCAGCACTTTGAATATATCATCACATTCTTGGAGAAATCTGGCCTCTAAGTGTTCTGCTAAGAAATCTGATGTTAGTCTGATGAGTTTTTCTTTTAAAAGTGATTGGATGCTTTTCTCTTGCTCTTTTTAGGATTAGCTCTTTAATTTTGACTTTAGACAGTCTGGCTATAATGTGTCATAGGGAATACTTTTTTCCATTGTGTTTAACTGGGGATCTCTGAGCCTCCTGTATCTGAATGTCTAAATCTCTTGCTAGACTTGGGAAGTTTTTGTCTACTGTTTTTTTTTTTTTGTTGTTTTTTTTTTGAGTTGGAGTCTCACTCTGTCACCCAGACTGGAGTGCAATGGCTGCTCCCGGCCACCGCAGCCTCGACCTGCTGGGCTCCGGCGATCCTTCCGCCTCAGCCTTCCAAGTAGCCGGAATTACAGGCATGCGCTACCACGCCCAGCTGATTTTTTGATTTACTGTAGAGATGAGGTCTCGCTGCCCAGGCGGGTCTCGAACCCGCAGGCTCAGGCAATCCACTCACCTCAGCCTCCCAAAGGCGTGGGATTACAGGCTGAGCTACCGAGCCCGGCTTGTCTACTGTTAAATAGGTTTTGAAATTTTTTTCGGCCGGGCTCGGTGGCTCAACCTGTAATCCCAGTGCTTTGAGAGGCCGAGGCCTGTGGGTTGCCTGAGCCTGTGGGTTCAAGACCCGCCCAGGCAACTTTGTGAGACCTCATCACTACAGTAAATCAAAAATTAGCTGGGCGTGGTAGCATACGTCTGTAGTTCCAACTACTTGGAAGGCTGAGGTGGAAGGATCGCTGGAGCCCAGCAGGTGGAGGCTGCAGTGGCTGGGAGCATGCCACTGCACTTCAGTCTGGGTGACAGAGTGAGACTCCAACTCAAAAAAAAACAAAAACAAAATTAAAAAAAATTTTTTTCTTTGCTTTTGGCGATACCAATAATCTGTAAATTCTGTTGCTTTATGTTGTCTCAAATGTCATGAAGTTTCTGTTCATTCTTTTTTTATTTTTCTTTATTTTTTTCTGACTGGATGAATTCAAAAAGACGTTTGCAAGTTCTGAGATTTTGTTCTGCTTGATCTAGTCTATTATTGAAACTTTCAAATGTATTTTGTATTTCTTTCAATTCTAAGTTGCAGAATTTGCTGTTTGTTTTTTTAATTTTCTATCTCTTTGGTAAATTTCTCATTCATATTGTGAATTGCTTTTCTGATTTGTGGTTTTTTTTTTTTCAGAATTCTCTTGTATTTCTCTGAGTGTCTTTAAATATTTTGAATTCTCTATCTGGGATTTTGAAATTTTCTTTTTTCTTTTCTTTTTTTTCTTTTTTGTTGAGACATAGTCTCATGCTGTCGCCCAGGCTGGGGTGCAGTGACACACTCACAGCTCATTGCAGCATCAATCTTCTAGACTCAGATGACTCTTCCACCACAGCTTCCTGAGTAGATGGAACTACAGGTATGCACCACCACCACACCTGGCTAATTTTTGTATATTTTGTAGAGACAAGGTTTCACTATGTTGTCCAGGCTGGTCTTGAACTCCTGGCCTCAAGTGATCCTCTGGTCTCAGCCTCCCAAAGTGCTGGGATTACAAACTTGAGCCACTACTCCCAGCTGAAAATTTATTTTTGATTAAAATGTGTTACTGGAGAATTATTGTGTTTTTTTGGAGATGTCCTATTTCCTTGCGTCTCATGTTTCCTGTATCCTTACATTGATAGCTGTACATCCAGTGTAACAGTTGCTTCTTCCTATGTTTGAATGTACTTTTTTATTTTTTTTTGAGTTGGAGTCTCACTCTGTCGCCCAGACTGGAGTGCAGTGGCCGCTCCTGGCCACCGCAGCCTCGACCTGCTGGGCTCCGGTGATCCTTCTGCCTCAGCCTTCCAAGTAGCTGGAACTACAGGAGCGCGCTACCATGCCCGGCTGATTTTTTATTTATTGTAGAGATGAGGTCTCGCCAAGTTGCCCAGGCAGGTCTTGAACCCGCGGCCTCAGGCAATCCACTCACCTCAGCCTCCCAAAGGCACGGGATTACAGGCTGAGCCACTTTTGGAAGGGAGTGTGTTTTTCTGGAGATGTACGAAGTCTGACAATTACATTTGCGAATGCATCCTAGAAAAAGTGCTACCTACCTCATTGCTGATTAGTACTACAGTCACCTTTGAGGTACTCCCCTTGGGAAGCTATGCACCTATGCCAGTGCCTTCTTCACCCATCAAAGCAATTTTGGAACTCTTTTTCTGGAACAGCCATCAGAGCTGTCGTCGTATTACTCTTGATGTCCTGAATGTCATCACAATGTCTTCTTTGCAGTATTTTCTTTGTCTTCAGGTAAAGAAAAAAAGTCATTGGGGGCCATGTCAGGTGAGTAGGGAGAGTGTTCCAATATAATTATTTGTTTACCAGCTAAAAACTTCCTCACAGACAGTGTTGTGTGAGCTGGTGTATTGTCATGATGCAAGAGCTCCTTCAGGACCATTTTTTCACACACTTTTCTCACACCAAAATTTTCCTGTTTCTCTATCAATGTTTATTTGGTCTGCTATGCTTCTCACAGTCAGCTGATGATTTTGACACACAATTTGATGAATTTTTGCAATGTTTTTGTCAGTTCTGTTCATTACTGGCCATCTTGACCTCTCTTCATCAGTGATACTTTCTCTTTCCTCAGAAAAAATATTTAAGCTATTTGTACACTGCCATTTTCTTCATGGCATTATCCCCATAAACTTGGACTAACATGTCCCTGATTCCACTTCTATTCTTGCCAAGTTTAACAAGAAATTTAATGTTTGGTTCATTGCTCTAATTCATACTCTAACATTCATTCTCGCAATGACAGCTCTGATGGCCACTCCAGAAAAAGAGTTCCAAAATTGCCTTGACAAGTGGCCTAGCTGCTGGTATCAGTGCATAGCTTCCCAAGGGGAGTACCTCAAAGGTGACTATAGTAATATTCAGCAATGAGGTAAGTAGCACTTTTTCTAGAGTGAGATCGTGAGCTTAATTTTCAGACGTCGTATCTGTGGAATTAGTTGCATAGGGAACTTAGGCTTTGATTGTAGGTACATGCAGTAGTGCAGTACCTGTATGATTTCTTCAGCTATAACAGCATTAGTACTGTCTGTAATTTCCTCTGTGACTTAGGGTACAGTTATTAGTGGAGACTTTAGTGGAGCTCTGCTGTGGACTGGAATTCCTGTTGGATCTATTTTCAGGCTCCATCGGTGGCTGTGATGGGCTGAGAGTGCCTATCTTTATGCCCCAGTGTGATGTATGCTGACACCTTTGTTGGTGCTTACTGGTAAGCCTTATTTTGGGCCTCTAGGGGGCTGGCTCAGATGCTGGTAGAGACAGCAGTGGATCAGGTGAGTGGGCAGCTTCTCAGGCCTCCGGACAGCCAGCATGGCATGGATGATGACAATAGCAGTGGTGTGACTATCCCTGGGTCCCAAGCAATGTGTGCTGATGTTGGTGGTGGCTGCATTGGGCTGGTTGGGCCAGTCTCTGAGCATGCAGGTGGCACTGAGGTAGTAGCAGCTGGAAGTTTAGGCCTAACCTCAGGCCACTGGTAGAAGGGCTTAGGTCCCCAAATTGGTGGATTGAATTTGGCAATTCCCAGGACCCTGTCTGGGTTCTCTGTCTCATGGGTGCAGGGGCAAAGCCAGACTGAGTGGGCTTATGCTCAAGACCCCCCAATGGTGAGAGGAGGCACCCGCCAGGGTGGGTTATGGCAGGGTGATCAAAGGCCCCAGGCAGAGTGCTCAGGTGAGAGTTAGTAGCTGCTGTGCTAAGGCCCTGCCCCTGGAGACAGTAGGACTAGCTCCAGTGGCCACAGCCTGGCTGGTGAGTGGGAAACGTGAGTCCCTCTCATGTGAGTCCTGCAAGGGCCCACCCTCCAACCCTGGCAGCTGCAGCCCACACCTTACTCTTCTTAGCCCTGGCTGTGTGGGAGTGCTCCCAGCGCTTACTCCAGTCCCAGCAATGACAGCCTGTGTTTCTCTTACTCCTCAGTATGTGTGGCAGGCCCCAGGACAGCATGTAGTCCACCAGAAGCTAGCTTTGAAAATGGTGTCTTGCAGCTGGACGCAGTGGCTCACGCCTGTTATCTCAGCACTTTGGAACCGGAGGCAAGAGGATTGCCTGAGCCCAAGGGTTTGAGACCAGCCTGGGCAACTTGGTAAGAACTCATCTCTACAATAAATCAGAAAATTAGCGAGATTGATGGTGTGTGCCTGTGGTTCCAGCTACTTAGAAGGCTGAGGTAGAAGGATCGCTTGAGCACAACAGGCCAAGGCTGTGGTGGCTGTGAGTGGGCCACTGCACTCCAGCCTGGATGACAGAGGTGAGACTCTAACTCAAAAAATAAAATGGTAGCCGGGCTCAGAGGCTCAGCCTGTAATCCCATGCTTTGGGAGGCTGAGGTGAGTGGATTGCCTGAGCCCATGGGTTCGAGACCCGCCTGGGCAACTTGGCAAGACCTCATCTCTACAATAAATCAAAAAATTAGCTGGGTGTGGTAGCACGTGCCTGTAGTTCCTGCTACTTGGAAGGCTGAGGTGGAAGGATAGCCGGAGCCCAGCCGATCGAGGCTGTGGTGGCTGGGAGCATGCCACTGCACTGCAGTCTGGGTGACAGAGTGAGACTCCAACTCTAAAAAAAAAAAAATGGTGGCATGCTATAGCCACTTAGGTCTCAGAAAGAGTATGGGAGCTAGCACAAGTTAACTCCCTGTAGCAGTTATGCTCCACAGCCTCCCAGCAGCTCCCTGTGTTAGTGTCAGGGGTTGAGAGGGCCCATGGCACCTTCAGGAGCCAGGATTGCATGATTGCACATTGGGGATGTAGACTGCTGGAAGTCTCACTTAATCCTGTCTTTACATTAGCTAGTCATTCATGGCTCCCAGCTGATCATAGCCAAGCAGGCTGCCTCTTCTCTCTTGTTTTGATTCTGGTGTTCCCTGTCACTTTTCTGTTTAATTCTAATGTTCTTTCTTGGATACTGTATTCAGAGTGTCATTTTGATTCTTTTGGAAGTGGCCATGAAATGCTTACGGTCAGCCATCTTGAAGCCCTTCCCTGTTGGATGAATTTTATTTTTGCCCAGAAATCATGTTCTTAATGACCAACACTAATAAGTCCTCAATGGGTGGTCAGAATCTCACATTTTCCTGTACAATCTGATTGTCTAAATCATTTGTAACTATTCAGTCAGGTTCTGTGCTTAATTTTGTAATGGATTTCCAAATATCTGTATTCCTGTAGCTCATAAAATTTCCAAAGTCACCCCTGATTACATAAAACTATTTCTTCCCATATTTTTTTTTTCCTTCTGAGCGCTGGAATTGAGGTAGAACTAAGTGCCATATACTTTACAAGCTCTTGTTACCTAGTTACTTGAAAAACATGCCCGCGGTTGTTGAAATCATCATCCTTTGACTGAGTAGTCAGGGCACTTTATTCTTTTGTTGTGAGTCTTGTCTAAGGAGTTGATTTCATTTGGGAAGGGCATATGTAGGAGAATTAGATCCAGTTTGATGGGGGGGATTGCCTTGATTCACTTATAAATTAGAATAGCATTTAGTCTTTTATACTTTGATTTTTAAAAACTTTTAAAAAACAATGTAAACTGATAAGAGCTATTTTACCTTTTTAGGATACTTGAGAAGTTTCTCTTTTTTGATCTCAGGTGGGCTTATGACATCTTCCTGACTAACTTTTAAAAAGCCAATTATCTCTTTGTAGATAGGGAAATAGGAAAATAGGTGTTTTATTTACCTTGCTATTACATGATGATATATACTGAGTTATATATCTGCCAGTACCTGAAAACTGAAGTGTCTAACCATAAGATTAGTCTGCAGTACAGATCTGTTTAGAAGAAAGATTAGGTAGGTATTACAAAACCATAGATATAGGAAATTATAAATTTTTTTTGAGCAGAGTAGAAATTAACTCTTATTTATTCTTGCCTCTTTAGAATATGATTTCAATTCTTTGTTACAAACAAGAGTTGGAGGCCTATTTCTTTTTTCTTTTTGAGCTGGAATCTTACTCTATCTCCCAGGCTGGAGTGCAGTGGCATACTCACTGCCACCCCAGCATCATCCTGCTGGGCTCCAGCAATCCTTCCACCTCAGCCTTCCAAGAAGCCAGAACTACCATGCCCAGCTAATTTTTTGATTTATTGTAGAGATGAGGTCTCGCCAAGTTGCCCAGGCGGGTCTCAAACCTGTGGTCTCAGGCAATCCACTCACCTTGGCCTCCCAAAGTGCTGGGATTTCAGCTGAGTCACCAAGACCAGCCAGAGGCCTATTTCTTTAAATATGGTAGTCCCTCTACCACTGCATTGGAATCCTCTTGCGTGCATAAGAATACTTAAGTAAATCAGACTGGTTCTCTTCTTTCTTTCTTTCTTTTTTCGTTGGAGTCTCACTCTGTTGCACAGACTGGAGTGCAGTGGCACACTCACGGCCACCACAGCCTCTACT
>NW_007246388.1:895-9901 GCF_000164805.1 Carlito syrichta | reverse complement strand
GCCTGGCTAATTTTTTTTTTTTTTGAGTTGGAGTCTCACTCTGTCACCCAGACTGGAGTGTAGTCAGTAGCCGCTCCCGGCCACTGCAGCCTCAACCTGCTGGGTTCAGGTAATCCTTCCACCTCAGCCTTCAAAGTAGCCGGAATTACAGGCATGCGCTACCACGCCCGGCTGATTTTTTTATTTATTGTAGAGATGAGGTCTCGCCAAGTTGCCCAGGGTCTCGAACCCGCAGGCTCAGGCAATCCACTCACCTCAGCCTCCCAAAGCACGGGATTACAGGCTGAGCCACCGAGCCTGGTTTAATTTTTTTGATGTATTGTAGAGATGAGTTCTCTCCAAGTTGCTGGGGCTGGTCTCATGGGTTCAGGCACTCCTCTTACCTTGGCCTCCCAAAGTACTGGAATATAGGCATGAGCCACTGTGCCAGACCTGGTTCTATTCTTTAAATAGCTGACTTAGACTGGGCTGAGTGGATTGCCTGAGTCTGTGGGTTCGAGACCTACCAGGGCAAGTTGCCGAGGCCTCCTCTCTACAATAAATAAAAAAAATTAGCCAGGCGTGGTAGTACGTGCCTGTAGTTCAGGCTACTTGGAAGGCGGAGGTGGAAGGATCACCAGAGCCCAGCATGTTGAGGCTGCGGTAGCCGGAGCGTGCCACTGCCCTCTAGCCTGGGTGACAGAGTGAGACTTCAACACCCCCCCCAAAAAAGCTGACATATACTTAAAAAAACAGAATGGGCACAAGCCAACAGGAGGGAAATTAGTTTTTTAAAAACTAGGAGAGCCAGGCTCAGTGGTTCAACCTATAATCCCAGCACTTTGGAAGGCGGAAGTGAGTGGATTGCCTGAGCCTGCAGGTTCGAGACCCACTCGGGCAACTTGGCGAGACCTCATCTCTACAATAAATCCCCCCCCCAAAAAAAAAATTTAGCCGGCCATGGTAGTGCGCGCCTGTAGTTCAGGCTACTTGGAAGGCTGAGGCGGAAGGATCGCCGGAGCCCAGCAGGTCGAAGCTGTCGTGGCTGGGTGACAGAGTGAGACTCCAGCTCAAAACCAAACCAAACAAAGCAAAAATAAGGACAGACTTCTTTAGGATCTAGTATTTAAGGTAAGCTTTGAAGAAGTTGGAGTGGAAGGATTGGTATCAATCACAGGAATACTTAGAAAAATATATTCAACATCTGATGAACCATAATGTTACATTGGGATGCTACGTTCAAGGCTTTCTGTACAAGCTTCATCTTGAAGTGGTAGCCTTTAATGTAGACCCACTTGAGCACTAGCTTCCAAGTTATATCTGCTTGAACTTAAATTCTGGCTCTGTCACTACTTGCTGTGTGACCTTGGATGACTTGCTGTAAAATTTCCTCATCTATAACAAAGACAAAATAGTGCTTGGGGAGCACTAATAGTATTAAGGGAGGCCCAAACTCTATCTGTACGATGTTCACTTGTATACCTAATCCTGAATTGTACCCCACATAATTAAAATAAAATATGAAAAAAGAAAATTTAAAATTTAAAAAATAAAGTGAGTTAATAGCAATAGTAAAGAAAAAAAAAACTTGGTTGGGTTGTTGTGAAGAAAAAATGAAATAATTCATGTAAATTGTATGACACCATGCATTTTCATAGATCGTGTGGGTTGTGCCAATAAAGAAGTTGAGAGAATTATAATGGTTTTCTTAACTTTAAGTTTAAAAAATTGGTTATAGGAAGCTTCTATAAATAAAACTGCCTTTCTGCTTTTCTAGGAAGACTCTGTGTCCTTAGAAACCCCATTGAAGTTAATCAGAACTCTGTCCTAAAAAAGAATGCAGTATATGTTGACACAGATGTAATGTAATCCCTGTAGCCCCTAGTAAATTGTAGCTACTCAGAAAACTGAGCAAAATCTTGGGAAAGAAAAACATCTTTTAGAAAGAGAGCCTCTTGAGTGAGTTTACTTGAGAAGCTCAAAGTATTTCCCAGTAAGTTTCCTCTTCCTCTCAAATCTCCAGGCTCAACCTAGGCCTGTTTTCTACTAAGAAATATCTGCCTGGACTTCTGAACAAATATATTCCAGGGCAGTATCATTACCAAGCTCAAACGGAAACTAAACAAACAGGGGGAATTAGCTTGAATTCATGAGGGTTGGCAACAAGTCCATTTCTTTCTCTATTTCTCCATTTGTTTTTCAGTGAACCTGATTACTAGTGACCGGTATGTCCTGATAGCAGAGAACAGGAAACCTATCAAAGCAAGAGATTGTTTGTCTACTGACCTGCTTCTGTATAACAACAAGTAGTTTTTATTGATTTTGGTATGCATGCTTTAAGGTAGCAAAACAGAAGATGGCAATTATAGGTGCTGGCATGAGGGGTGATTTTTATTATTGTGGAAGAAGGCTAGAGGGGCACTTTACAAGGTCTAGAACAAAACATTTTTTCTGCTGAATTGCACAAATTTGAAAGTAATGCTTGTTTTATGACCTAGAAAAAGTATCTAATTGGAATGTGGATATTTTATTTGTCCAATTATATGTATTAATTTGGAATTGCACCCACAGGATGATTTCTTTGTGTTGCATTTTCTCTTTAAATATATTGGATGTTAAACTTGTCCATTCTTAGACCTTGCTTACATATCTGATGAAACCAGTCGTATAGGTCAATACTCTGCTCAGCTTACTCATGGATTGATTTACTTGTGATTATGTAAAATTTGTAGAATTTAAGAAGTAAAGTTTAATCTGTTTCAGTTAAGTTTAGAAATAGTAGGAACTTTTTTCCCCCAATGAGTGAGATTAAAGAGAAAATTTAAAGCAGGCAATAGAATCTTTTCAACTATAAACATTTAGGACTTCAGTTTAAATTGATAGAGGTAACCGGGCTCGGTGGCTCAGCCTGTAATCCTGTGCTTTGGGAGGTTGAGGTGAATGGATTGCCTGAGCCTGTGGGTTCGAGACCCACCTGGGGACCTTGGCGAGACCTCATCTCTACAATAAATCAAAAAATCAACTGGACATGCCTGTAATTCCAGCTACTTGGAAGGCTGAGGCGGAAGGATCGCCGGTGCCCGGTGGGTCGAGGCTGCACTGCACTCCAGTTTGGGTGACAGAGTGAAACTCCAACTCGAAAAAAAAAAAATCGATAGGGTTTGCCAAAGATAATACAG
Source organism: Carlito syrichta (assembly GCF_000164805.1). Lineage (NCBI taxonomy): Eukaryota > Metazoa > Chordata > Mammalia > Primates > Tarsiidae > Carlito > Carlito syrichta. Next base: position 6,743 of record NW_007246388.1, on the reverse strand, counting down.
ACTTAAAGAGGTAGATGAATTTTCTGAACAGCTAAAAGATGACCGACTAAACTACTAAATAGAAAAACAAAGACATTAAAAAGACTAATATTTTTAAAAGGCACCTTTTAAAATATTAGTCTCCATTGAAAATCTTTTGGTGGCCAAAGGAAAAAAGCATTCCTAAAAAGTGCTGCTCTCTTTGGAATAAAATATCTTTTTTTTTTCTCGATGTGCATCCTTTCTGATGTCTACTCCAGTACTACATTGGTAGGGGGAAGCTTTTTAGGACAGTCAGCTAATGATACAGAAATAATTGGCTTTTGTTATCTGAATGCATTTCCCTTTTGAAAGCCCATAGCTGGTATTCAGATACTTGTTGAGTAAGTGAATACACGAATGAATGAATGAGAAACTTTTTTTTTTAGTTAGAGTCTCACTTTGTCGCCCAGGCTGGAGTGCAGTGGCCCACTCACGGCCACCCCAGCATCGACCTGCTGGGCTCCAGCGAGCCTTTCGTCTCAGCCTTCCAAGTAGCCAGAACTAAAGGTGCACAGCTACCACACCCTCTAATTTTTTGATTCATTGTAGAGATGAGGTCTTGCCAAGTTTCCCGGGCTGTCCTCGAGCCTGCGGGCTCAGGCAATCCTCTCTCCTCGGCTTCCCAAAGTGCTGGGATTACAGGCTGAGCCACTGAACCTGGCTGACATTTATTACTATACTTACCTACCCTTACTTTTAGCAGTTATAAGTTTTGTGACTTTTAGCAAGTCACTTTATTTATCATTGGCTCTGTTTCCTTGTCTGTAAAGGGAGTTTAATAATATCACATAAGGTACTCAATAAATGTCTGTTGAGTACCTGAATTAATCACAATAACCATCTCAGATATACTGAGTTAAATTTGGGGGAGTTGGCCAGCCGGGCTCGGTGGCTCAGCCTGTAATCCCGCGCCTTTGGGAGGCTGAGGTGAGTGGATTGCTTGAGCCTGCGGGTTCGAGACCCGCCTGTAGAGACCTCATCTCTACAATAAATCAAAAAATCAGCCGGGCGTGGTAGCACATGTCTGTAATTCCGGCTACTCGGAAGGCTGAGGTGGAAGGATCGCTGGAGCCCAGCAAGTCGAGGCTGCGGTGGCCGGGAGCAGCCACTGTACTCCAGTCTGCGCGACAGAGTGAGACTCTGGGGGGGGTTGTAGGGTCTAGGAATTTGCCCTTTTAACAGGATCTAATGGTGATTTTTATATATGTGCAAGATTTGAAAACCACCTATTTAAACCCTACTATTTATTGGGCAGGGCAATTATGTTAGATACCCAAGGAAGACTAACATGAATCAGACTGTTTCTGTCTTCAATAAGTTTTTATATAGGGAAATGATAGATATAATATAAGGAGCACAGAGGAAGGAGAGATGAATTCCCCAAAGGATCAGTAAGACCTCTTCACCACTAGCACTTGTAAGGATTAAGTAAAATAATAGATTAAATGATGCCTAGACCAATATGTCACATGATAAATGCAGAACAATTAGTATTATTTCCACATGTGCTTTGTCTACCTACTTTATGTTTCTTCCTAACTTGTAAAAGACTATGTTTGATTTTCAAAAGATCTTCTGCAACCATCCAGTCACTTTATAAATTTCTTTTATAAAGGAGCCTAGCCAAACGCAGTGGCTCATGCTTGTAATCTCAGCACTTTGAAGGTGGAGGCGAGAGGATTGCCTGAGCCTAGGGATTGGAGACCAGCCTGGGCAACTTGGTGAGACCTTGTCTCTACAATAAATCAAAAAACTGGCCATACATGGTGATGGGTGCCTGTAGTTCCAGCTACTTGGAAAACTGAGGTGGAAGGATTGCCTGAGCCCAGCAGGTTGAGGATGCGGTAGCCGTGAGCATGCCACTGCACTCTAGCCGAGTGACAGAATGAGACTCTGAATCAAAAAAAAGTGACTGGACTGCCTTTTTAAAAAGATTTTTGCAATTTTTTAAAACTGTGTTTTTTTGTTTGTTTTTCCTGGTGATGCAGTTCCTACAGATGTGTTCTTTGCTTTTTCTGTAAATCAACTTCTGTATTTTCTCATTTTTGTTTTGTGATTCTGGCCATGAGAAAATTTCATGAAAACAAAATCTAATTGCAAACTCGCATTGTACCTTGCTGTTATATCCTAAGACTCATTATGTGACTGAAGAAAATTCACTTTCCAAACCATAGGAAAAAAATCCATTTAGTGAGCTCTCATTTAGTCAGAGTCAGGTTTTTCGGGCTTGTGGATTATCCAGATGCTTTGCTTTTTGCAGCTCTCTCTTTTCTTTTTTTTCTTTTTTGTTTGTTTATTTGCTTATTAGGCATGAATAGAAAAAGAGAAAGAAGCAGATCTGGTGAAAAGATTTAGCTTGGAAACTGATAGCTAAAATAAGGGTCAGCTTACAGAAATCCATTGATATTAGAGAGAATGTTGCAGTTTTGTCTGGTTAACAGAGGTGTGACCTGATGGTCCTGGCATGGTTAGGATATGGAGCAGAGATGTTTGACCTTTGATCCTGCTACTAACTTACTGTGTAACTTGTGCAAACCAGTCTATTTGTGTAATAGGGAAAATGCCTACATAATTCTGAATTTATGGTCCAAAGGAGTGTCAGTAAAAGGAATTTAAGGAATTCATTGAATGCAAACACAACATTCTAGATACTAAGAAAAAAGCTAAATATATATATATGCATATATATATATATACACCTTGTCTGTTAAGATATTGCATGAGATAAAACTGGAAATGAACTTACTCCTCTCTCTTGTCAGCATTTTTGGCCAGTAGTACTGGGTATTACATAAAATGTTTTAGAATTAATGATTATGTACTGCTTATAAAATCTGAAGGACAAATTTTGTACCATTTAATAGTATATACAATTGAGGCACAGAATTTGAGAGACTTGCCCAAAGCTATCTAGTTTAATAATGCAGAAACGAGAACTAAAATAGTTTTTCTAATTTCCTGTTCACCAAATGATATGCTCTAACTAAGCAGTGAACATTTTTGTTGTATTTCTGGAAGTCTGATCTGTGTGTGATTTGGTGGTGTTATTATGCATTTAATTTTTATTTTTAAACCAAATGGGGCAGGTGAACTGTTGTTAAAGCAAAACCAAACATTGAGGACTAAACAAGCGTCTTCAGAATCATAAGGAGGAATTTTATGTGTGTTTGTAGCATAATAGTGGCAGTTCCTAGCACAAAGCACACAAAAGCTTAAGTTTTAAACTGAATATTAGCCGGGCTCGGTGGCTCAGCCTGTAATCCCGCGCCTTTGGGAGGCTGAGGTGAGTGGATTGCCTGAGCCTGTGGGTTCAAGACCCGCCTGGGCAACTTGGCGAGACCGCATCTCTACAATAAATCAAAACAAAAAAATTAGCCGGGAGTGGTAGCACGCACCTGTAGTTCCAGCTACTTGGAAGGCTGAGGCGGAGGGATTGCTGGAGCCCAGCAGGCGAGGCTGCGGTAGCCGGGAGCAGCCACTGCACTCCAGTCTGAGCGACAGAGTGAGACTCCAACTCAAAAAAATAAAAATAAATAAACTGAATATAAGTTGAGGAAATGTAGGGAAGGGCACCGATTAGACAGTCTTTAAGATTTGGATCCAAGCCGGGCTCAGTGGCTCAGCCTGTAATCCCAGTGCTTTGGAAGGCTCAGGTGAGTGGATTGCCTGAGCCCGCGGGTTTGAGACCTGCCTGGGCAACTTGGCGAGACCTCATCTCCACAATAAAATAAAAAATTAACCGGGCATGGTAGCACACGCCTGTAGTCCCAGCTACTTGGAAGGCTGAGGCAGAAGGATTGCTGGAGCCCAGCAGGTTGAGGCTGCAGTGGCTGGGAGCATACCATTGCACTCCAGTCTGGGCGACAGAGTGATACTCCAACTCACAAGAGAAAGATTTGGATCCACTGATTAGAAAGTGACTTCCTTTTCCTAATCTACAAAATGGTCATCATAATATTTCCCCCATTTCATGATGGTGCTTTTGAGGATCAAAAATATTATGGAAGTTTGTAACCTAAGCTATAACAATGTTAGTAGTTATCACAGATATAAAAGCGTAAGTTGCTATTCTATTTTTTTTTAACGCTTATTCTTATGTTGTTAACAAACAAAATGAACTGTCTTTTTTAGAAGTAAATCTTGGCTCTGGAAGTTCTAAAATCTTTTGGATTAAAAGAATCTAAAAGATACAGTTTGCCAAAATCAAAAGGGAACTTTGTAGTCCAGCTTCCACATTACCAAAAAATAAAAACAGAGTAAAAAAGTAAAATTGATGCTCACAGATTTTACAATATTCAGAAAGAATATTGTGGGGGAACAGTAATGTGACTGACTTCAGTGCAGAACTCGGCACCAGAAAGCATATATTCTCCTGTAGTCACTACTCGATTCGTGAGAATGAGAGGTCTGTTGAATGAATGAATGATGAACAAATGATGAGTGAATGTGAGTACGTCTGCTTCTCCAACTGGCTGCTTTTCCTTTTGGAAGACTTGGATTTTCAGCCTCCAAATTCCAAAAAAACATCTCTTAACCAAGTTATATCTTTAGGCCAACTTTTCTCCAGGCTTGCTTCTGTTTTTCACATTCTTTTTTTGGCCTGCAGTCTTACTCTGTGACCCCCTTCCATGGATTCCAGTAGGTCATTCAGTTGGAACCCAAGGAAGTTAGTAAATTAAACTTGATTTGGAATGGAATACATAGAGTGTGTGGCTTGGATTAGAATCAAATTAGCTTTGGCTAATCTTATTTTGGTTTCATCTATGTGGGAAAGAATAGAACTAGAGGAAAAACAAATAAACAAAACATAGGGGAAACTATTCTTGTATAATGATAAGAAGTTTTTGTGAGAAGTAGATCTGAAGGCCAAAACCTAAATTATTTTTATTAGAAGTTTGAGGACAGGATTCAACAAAGGAATTTAGATTAGCTTTTCCAGTCATCAAAGTTGGTGTTTACTTTTCCAGCTTTCCCAAGCCAAGATCTCAGGGCTTTTACAATGTGGATGCTCAATAGCCAAGGCACATTACTTAATATAGTTCATGTTTTCAAATCTTTTCCGGGGCTCTGGAAGTAGACAAGCCCAATTTTTGGAAACTTAGCAGCTAGGGATGTAAAAAAAAGTTCTGACGCTGAGTTTATAGTCGAATTATCCAGACTTGGTCTTCACTTTCTTATGTAAATATAAGAAGAAGAAATGTTGAGAATGTACAATAAAATCCTACAATAATACTTTCATTAAGCTGACTGTCTTCCCCCTCCATTATTTGCAACTTGCAAGGTAGTGATTGGGTCACTAAAGATTTAACCTTCATACTCAGAGTTCAGGAAATCCCCGCTCTGAACTGGCTGAGAGCATTTGAATAAAGAGAAACTTCTTCAAAGCTACTGGGGACAGAGGAAGCCAGGAAGAAGCAAGTGAAACCATCGTAGTGAGAGCCCTTTAACATAGAGTTCTGAGTGGGGCCTAGGGAATCATGAATGGGATTGCTCCCTGAAGAGCGTTCCCTGTGATTGCCTAGTAAATTCTTACAAAGGAGAGATTCAAGAGTAACCATTCAGTAGTGTCTGGAATGTAATAATATTTGTTCCCTACAATTGAATTTCCTCTCCCATGGAAGTCATTGTTTTGCTCATTTAATAGAGCAAACTGAGTTTTCATTTAAAAAGGGAAAGAATCACCACACTAATTTTACATATTTTGATATGTGAATTGAAGATACGAATTAAAGACACAAAATATGGTGTGATAATAAGGAGTTTTTCCTATACTTGACAGGGTTCAAGCACCCTGTCTCCCATTTAGATACCTGATGTTGGTGAAAGT
>NW_007246388.1:0-490 GCF_000164805.1 Carlito syrichta | reverse complement strand
GGGAAGAGAGGGAGGGGGAAACGTTTTTCAAATACACAAAAGATATAAAATGTGTGTGTGTGTGTGTGTGTGTGTGTGTGTGTGTTGTGTGTGTGTATAAAATCTTTCCAAAGGACTGGGGATTATGTTCTGCATTAGATCAGTATTAAAATATTTTATCCCTAGGAACTGCAGTCTGGTTAAGGAGAATAAAGTAACACGGATTTTATTGCTGATAGCAATCAGCTTTTTAAAAAAGTTTTTAAACACATTTTGATGTGTTTTTAAAATGTGTTCCTTTTTGCCTAAAAACCTTAACAAAACACTTGTGCCTAGAAAGCTCTTGGTAGATTTTAAAATGTGTTTCTTTAAATTAAATGGCCTGCTGTGTTTACATGAACTCCTTCCACATTATCATTCCAGACAACATTCCATTTGTTCAGTGCCTCAAACTATTTATATGGTCTGCTGCCTTGGAGTTATGCTGAGTTCTAGAAAGGAGAGCCTTTAC